>NC_142374.1:9322500-9492500 GCF_059441005.1 Hippichthys cyanospilos
TTTTGTTAGTCACCTTCATGCTGAAGGAACATGTGCTTGTCATAGATGGGCCCATACACTTCTCAATGTAGTTTTTTGCGTGAAAAAAGCACTGTGTTTACGTCAGAACAATGTGCAAGTACATTTAACCTTGAAACCAATACTCTCATTGGGATGGGGGACAGGAAGTGGAGTCATTTGTTTAACTGACACTGCTGGCCAAAGTCATCTGGAAAGCAAAGAATTATTAAGGCAGGTGCATACTTTTTTTTTTTTTTTTTTAGCGGATAGAACTGAACTCATTTCCTTAATTCCTTTGTAAGGCCGTCTTGCCCATTAGACCAATCATGCTAATGCTAAAAATGCTAGGGACTCCAAGATCCGCCAAAATGGGCTATGTAGGGCTATGCTACCATTACAAGTGCCTGGAATGCGTGGGTCATTCAGTCATTTGTACAAGTGAGCGTGTCAGATCACAAACTGATTCATAATTTGCAGACTTGGATCAAACGGTGTAACCGTGACAAGTGTCAGCGTTTGGTTTACAAGCAAAGTTTATAATCTGGTGAGTTGACTTCAATTTACAACATGTATTACTTCGATTGTTATTAATCTTAGTTGTATTAGTGAGGTGTAAACAAATGTATTCTAGCCAACCAACATATACTTTAATATATATGTGTTTGTTTAGTAATTGCTATTTATATCACATTGGGAGCACCACCCTAATGGGGGCAGCCATGTTTCTTTTAGCTACGGAAAGCGAAAAAGGACAGTTTTCGCCAACATTTCACATGTCAGTTTGTGTCTTGTGTGCAGCTGTGCCAGTTTTTGGTTTGGACTTCTATGTCAATCGTGATTAAAATGAAAAAAAAAAAAAGATTGTTTGTTTGCTAATTGTAAACAAAAGAAGCAGAAGGAAGGGAACACGCAGTACATGCACAAGGATCATTGATTGGTTTGGTGCATGTGTTATCACCATGTATTGTATTGCGCCATAGAGGATTCTTTCATAGGGTGTCAAATTAGCTCAGCCTGGGCCTGCTCCTTGTACTTTGGGGATAAAGTTGAATTGTCACATGACATGAAGTGGAAATGTCGAATGTTTAAAAAAAAATAATAATCCAACATGACCACAGCAAGCATCGGAAAAAAGATCGGAAAGGAAACTATAAAAAACATCTTGAAAGGACAGCTTGAGCTTGAAGTTCTGATGTGTCACTGAGAACTTTGTGCTTAAATATTACTTCTATATGACAGGAAACTCAAGGACCATCGCAACTGTATAGCAACAGCTACATCAACGAAAAACAGCTATGGGCAGTTACAACAGGACACGCAGGAAAACATGAGAAAAACATGACCATTATGAGAAAAACTGTCACAACAAGATTTGTAAAATGTGTATGAAAAACATCTGATTTTAGAGAGTTTGCAAGGGTCACTTTTGAAAGTTATTTATTTGGCCGTCCATTCGTTTTTAAACTTGTGCAATTAGGGTTGCAGGTGAGCTTGGGTGAGCTTGTATCTATTCCAGGTGTGAGGCTGACACGTGCCATTGCATTAACAGGTGAAAAATAAATGTGTCAACACGTATGCTTGTTTTGTATTCCAGGACCTTAACTGACATTGTTATAGTGAAATTAATATGTTTTATTATTTGTTTATTTGTTAAATTGTCACCATCTTGGACGTTTGCAATTACGTAGATGTGCATTTGACAACTAATCACTCCGCGTAAATAAATAGTCTCAATTCAACTACATTGTGTTCAGAATGAATTCAACTGCCCCCTTCCAGCTTGTCGTCGTTGTACTTGCGTCTTACCCTCGACAGATGGCACTGTCTGCCACTGCTGATCTCTGACTCAGGTCACTGCTCAGCGCACACGTCAAGACCTTCAGCTTTGTCTCCACTTAGATACTTTATCCCCTTTGCCTGTGCTTCATTGCACTGGCACTCCACCACCTCTCAGAAATGCGTCGGCCACACTCCATCATTGACTGTATTGAGAGCATTTAATGGCACAATCGAGATGGATTCCGCGAGCCGTTGATTCATCGATCAGTCCCCCCGGCTAAGCTGTGAATACTCAAACAGTTACCAATCACCTCCAGAAATCACCTTGCTACAGAGCCTCTCTTTTTCCAAAGTTGTAAATGGTTCCCCCATAGCGCTGCGGGGTGACTTTGGGACAAAAATGGATTGAATATTTGCAGGGATTACATGAACCACCGACACAGAATCTGGGAGGTGTTTTTATGTTGATCGTGGCCATTTCAGGCTGTCAGCGACTTGATCCATCCATCACTGAGGAAGAGGAGGGTGGAGCAGAATAGTGTTGGCGAGGAAGAGAGGGCAGAGCGCAGAACGCCTGACAGATGGGCTTAGTGAGTGAATCATTGACAGCGGCCTGCAAACGGAAGCTGGTTCCATCAATAGTCCAAAGCTTGTGTGATGAATTACTGCAGACAGACAATGCTGAGTGAGCAAATGTGTTTTTAACAAAGCCAGGTAAAAATATCACTGCTCTCACAGCAGCACAAAATAAAACATAAGTCACATGCATGTAGGCTTCACTTTGATACAGGTGCACATGGTCCTGCACAGGCCTCGCAACACTGCACCGCATTGAGCCAGTTGCACAGAAAACAATTACAACAGAACAAGATAAATGACCCAGTCTGCATTATTGACGCCGTTGTCATCAAAATGCAAGAGGGAATACAAAAGGACATATACTGATATTTCGGAATAATACAAAAACAAATACACAAATCGGATAAACTGCCGTATGCAATGAAGGTTATTCTGACAGTCCATTGTCGCCATTAGCAAAATGATCAAAAGTTGCTTCAAGAAAGGAATAAAAATAAGGAGGAAAATAAATGGTGAAAACAGAAAAAAAATAATTGGTTGACGCTTCCTAAATGTATGCCTCTCCCCATTAGAGGTCCACCAGGTGCTGCTTAGAACAATGGTGGACCGGTGCACGGATCAATGCCAAGCCAGTGACGCCCTTTCATTCCTTCAGCAGCAGTCATGATAAATGACACGGTCCATATGTTTCTGCAGCACAGACTCTCTGCGCCAGCTTCCTTTGTCTCATCTTCTAAAGGGACTTGTGTGCTTTGAATATGTGCTTTGTGCAAACACAATTAAACCACATTTTGTCCACAGAAAGACAATGTGTTTGTTTTTATAAATAAGAAGAGATGCATCGCTAAAATGTTGGGCTTTTGCAAACTGCCGTGTTTTCCCTGCAGAAGCGCTTTCTTCTGCAGCCCATGCTGATGTCAATACAGGTAGCAGAGCTGTGCCCCCTACCTCTCGGGTCCCAGGTGTCTTGTCAGCTGTCAGACGTCTGACAGCAGACAGAGATGGCATGACCAGCGGGCTGGGCTGTTGTTGGACAGGTCAGCTGTCAGCACTGCGGACAGACAAGCATGTGGCAGTGATCTCCCCGTGACAGGCTGTCAGAGGTGCTGCAGAGCCACCTAGCAGCAATCTCCTGTCATACCAACTGACTGCAGACAAGAGGGCCAGCTCACCATTCTCCACCCCCCCAATGACGCACCATGGCTTCTACTTCTATGGATGATTTTCCGACTGAATGTTTACTTTGTGGACGGTTGAATCGGTTTAGTTCTGTTTTTATACTACGGGAGCAGGAAGCAAACATTTTTGATATTCGAAGAAATCGATTAGGCAGTGTACAAGTGTGTGTCTTTGCGTGTCCCGCAGTGTGACCTCTACTCTCTGTGTCGGTGTCCGACAGGTGACATTTGGAGATGATCCGGAGATGTATGTGCCTTTTGTACGGATAGGCAGGGTTGGAGCACGTTCCATGACCTGCGGGACGGCAGCCCACCCAAAGATACTTATCTTGTCCAAGGGTTGGTGAAGTACAGTCTCCAAAAATTGACCACAGTCAATCCATCTGTGTTGTTCGCGCAGCCATTAAGTGTCACTTGCTGGAGAAGTAGACGCATTTAGCTCATTCAGAATTTACCATTTAGATATTTATTGCCAAATTTTAATTTGATCAGATCAATCAATCAATTAATTTTATTGAATCAAGAATGTTAATATTCTTGCGCTAGTGCAGCACAGTGTATAAATAGGCAAGCCACACCCACTTTCTTGAGAGAAACAAAAGCGGGTCTGGAAACTAACCACGAAATCAAATATTTTTTAATTGCTGTGACCTATCCTTCGTGAGCATCATACTCAAAGTCCATCCTCCCCATGTCATTTAAAGTGGCGCACTGCAGAGACGATAGCTTCTTTCATTCATCATTAGGATCAGCGTTAAATGACCGGACACAGTGACACTTATGACACCATGATCAAATTTTTACCGCAACGACAACATAAGTCTTTCTCTACTGTCTCTCTTTGTCTAGCCATGTTGAATTTACTCCACCGCCATCGCTACTGAAATATAACTACTTAGGAATTATATTCATTAATAATTTATTTACCTTTTAGACACCACTGTAATCTGCAATAGTAAATACGTGACATTAAATGAATTGCATCCCATCAAAATTGACAAATCAGCTGTATTACAGGTGAGACACATAAATGAAATTATGAATTGGAAACGGATTTTTGGAGACGGATTCATTTTCATTTGAGACGCAATGATAGGACGACAAAAGTATGCAGAAGGAAAGGAACAGGACATGATTGAAAGCATATCACATCGTTTGTCTCACTTGGTAGAGGCAGTACTGTATCATGCACTGGCCTGTACAGATTGTCTGTAAAGTCCTCGCAGCTGGCATAAAAGGACTGACATACATACCAGTAAAAGTTTGGAAAAACCCTCCAATTCAGATTTTTTCCATTATCTGAAAAATCCTGAATTGTAGCTTAATACTTCAGGGAACCAAATTATATTTAGCCATGTTCAGCTGTGAAAAGTTCATATTTTGTCTACAATTGATTTTAAAAACTGAATTATTTCTCATGTTCAATTAATACCTTGGATAACTTTCCCACCTGCTGTTGACTGAAAATGACATCACATGTGCTCAAGGCTCAGGTAACAGTGTTGGGAGTAATGCATTACAAAAGTAATGTAATCACTTTAATGCATTACTTTTTACTGTAATGCGGTAGTGTCATGTATTACACACAACAAAATGGTAGCATTGTACTTGTTACAAATCAGAGTAACACAATGTGTTACAAAATAATGCATTTTTAGCCATAAGGTGGTGTTTTTTGTTTGTTTGTTTTCCCCCAAATTCTCCACGAGATTGGAGGGCAGAAGTCCTGGGGAAAATGTTTACTTGCAAAATGTTACTGTTGTTAGCCTCTACTGCAAAGATGAAGCATGAAAAAATTCACGTTAAACAGTAGGTTTAATTAAATAATAAGTAATAAATAATACATTACAGTTTTGAAGAAAGTTCTAACCCTAACCCTAACCCAAACCCTGTCCAGTAATGACCAATCACAACTTACCCGTTTTCTGGGTTTGGTCATATGACTATCACAAACTCAGCCTGTCAGAGGAAGTTTCTACTTCGACCGGCAGACTTTCTCCCACATCCTGAAGGAGGCGGGAGACATTGAGTCTCAGTCGGCCATGTTTTTGCCCCTCCATGTTGAGGTGGCTGATTGGACCTGTTGCTGTAAAATGGTCGGTCTGTAATTGCGGCAATCCTGAACCCGCTGGTGGAAACCATTAGCAAAGGCATGCCGTCGAGCTGAAGAAAGATTTCTATCAGGCCTTTTGGACCTGTGGGACTTGGAGGCATCTAGCAGCTACCCGCTGGCCAAACGGAGTCCGGCTTACGCCGTAGTTGAGGCAAAAACTTGGACGTGGGCACTGGTGCAGTGGGCCCTTGAGAAGTGGGTAAATTCCAAATTTCACACATTTTTTTCACCAACTTTTTTTAAGTAGCAAAGAAAAACAGGACAGTTTTAGGACCAATCACATCTAAGACAACTGTTACCAAAAATCTGCCATTTCTACTTTTATGAATTATAATGGCTTAATCAGAAGCAGTTTGTACTTATTACTGGATACACGAGGAGCATGGATGGATGTAAACTGTATTCATGATGAGGCAAACTTGTTTTGGTTATTTTTAGACATTGTTTGGAATTCTTCAATTTATTTTGGCCATTCATTAAATGATGCATCTCCCTGTCTCTCTCACTCACACTACTGTGATCACAACGGTCATCAACAAGTCAAGGTCCTCCCTTTTTCCATGAACAATCTGCATCACCAAGTGGAAATATTTTCGGCAAGATGAAGCATACAGGAGATTAGTGAATGAAATACCATAATTTTCCAAATAAGATGCACTTCTGTATAAGACACATACTTCATTTTGGGGACAAATTCCAGTATTTTCTGTATTACCATGGATAAGATGCACCAAGACTTTGGCAACAATGTAAAAAAACTATAGCAAAACAAAATTAATATCATCTTTTGTAAACTCTTTATATTTTCTTGTGTCCATATAAGTTAAATATTTGTTATGCGTTAAGTTAAACATGGTTCGGATATTTTACATTGTGATCAGTCAGTTAACACCTCGCCAGTCAATTAATAAACAAGTCAAATGGAATACCATTCCACATTCTCTAACCAATGCACACCTAATTGAATCAGCTGGAGACATCAGAAAGTTATCCTCTCAGTTTTAGTTATATTCCTGTGAGTGTACGAGGATGGAATCGGACGTTGGTTTAGTCTGTCCGCTTCTTTTATTGAAAATGATGCCGTGGCAACCTTAAAAAGACATAAATTTGTAAAATGCGTTTCCAACTTTCAACATCTGAATGTATAAAGTAGATGGTAGAGTGTAACAGATTACATTAGATTGGCCAGCCAATTGTTAGGTGCCATCAGGCCTTACAACTGTCGCAAAACCAGATGAGCGGAAACAAATATATTCTAATTCAACCAAAAAAATGAAAACAACCATGACCATGACCTTCATTTTGATAAGTATAGTTTGTTTCAATCATAAAAATTGAAGTGTTTTTTAAAACCGTTTTTTTTGTCATTTTATTTGGTGAGCAAACATTATTATTCAATTCAAGTTTTCCAAATGATGTTTTTGTAGTGCAGAGTCAGATATTTATCTGTGCTGTTCTGTACATGAAATCTCAGTGTCACTTTTCTGAAACAATATGCCACAACATTTTTTGGAAAAGTACAAACTGGTAAATGTTATGAAGGTCATTTAAATTAATTTGAATGTATTGGATTAAAGAAAAAATGTTATAAAATTGGTTGCTACAGGAAAGAAATACATTTTAATGAATTTCTTCAACGTAAACATGAAAATCATACAATCACAATGACAGTATTTCTTTTCCGGGGTTAATCAACCCCCTATAATAAATATCAAAAATAGACCTTGGAGTTTTTTTTTTTTTTTTTTTTAATGGAACTTTGATTTTAAATGGATATACAGTAAATGTATACACATGCTCATGTACCATTTAATGTGCTCTACACAGGAAATGGCTACATTTCCAAATGAAAGGCAACTAAATGTCAGTGACTGAGTTGTTCATTTCAAACCATGAAGCTGTTAGGCTTAGCTTTGGTAGTGCTGACGGCGTCAGAGAATCCTATGAGTTCCAGTGTTAATCACTTCATTGCTCTCTCAACCGCATTTTGCCCTAATTTAATTTGTGTTCCTGATGTACCGAGTCCGACATACCAAAGCACATTTCTTGTTTGTGTTCTACACATTCTTGGCAATAACCGTGTAAATACTGTGTGACTGGAAGCCAGTGTGTTGGTGCAAGTATGTTTAACATTTAAAAAAAAAAGTATTAGTATTTAGCTCTGTCAGGTCTGATGCGGCAGCACATCGACCCACAGAAGACACACACACACACACACACACACACACAGTTAAACAAACATGAATGCAAACACAATTAGACGTGCAACAAGCCCACCAACACACACATGAAAAGTACACTTGAGGCGTGCGCTGTAAATGCATGTGATGCGCAGAGAGGAGGTGACATCAGAATATGCAAAAAAGACTTTGCCGCAGGCCAGAGATTTTTAATGATGAATCCATTCATTATACAATAAGGTCATTATGCTTTTGTTGTCATGAAATGTACACATTCATCATCAGTCCACCTAGGCCCGAGTCCATTGTACCTTTTCTGCAGCCGACCTTGGATCGGATGTTTGTAAAAGAAAGAAAAAAAATAGAACTCCTAACAAAAGACAAACAAAAAAAGAGTGGGAGCATGCATATTGGGACATGCATAATTATCCTCAAGGACAACATTGAATATTACTATATTGAGCTTGTTCCTTTGCACGCAATAAAAGGCTATGGAGGTTTTTTTCAAAAAAATAAAATAAAATACTATAAATGCGTACATACATGCATAAATGTGTGTGTGTGTGTTTGCACGCTTTAAACCAGGACCATGCTCATGTAATTAAATATTTTCTGCTAATTGTATTTGTTTATGGGAAAATTAATGGCAGCCATGCCAAATAGGGAGGACACTAACGCATACACAACATGATAGGATTCTGAGGAATTCATTAGCTGTTTGCAGGTAATTAGAGGAAATAATTAAAATGATTAGAGTGTATCATGTGCAAACACGCACATGAATGTCAAAAAGTCTCTGCCTCCTAACTTTACCTCTCAGTGGAAAGTGCTGACAATGGCATACGAAATAAAGCAAAAAAGTGAGCGGCGAGAGATTTGGATGAGTCTTGTCCTTGTTTGTGAGCTGCCCCTGCAGTCACAAATCCTTCATACTGAGCACGGGCGCAATCTGATATGTGCAGAGGTGGCATATTGGTGCACCCGAGATACAATTGAGACAATGCAGGAGTGATAAATCAGAAAGGCAGACTGGCCACTGATATAGAGAGGACTGCATCAGGCGGTGGTTACTTTTCCATTTAAAAAGCATGGCTGCATTATGCACACGCGGGAGTAATGAATGTAAAAACGTCGCAGACGTTCAGCCATGCATATTCTGCAAAAATCAAATGTTCATGTGTGCAGCAGGAGCTGTAACACGCAGGGTAAAACCTGCTGATTATCTGACTGTAATAAGCAAGCAGCCTCCTCTCCTGTGTAATTGGTCTGCAGTGGATCTGCAGCCAAAGCTCGTTAGTGTCACAGCAGAAATAATCACGCAGTAAAAACCCCTCCTGTGACTGATCACCATATATCATACAAGTACACACTCGCAGATGCATGACTGTTTCACTCTCACACACACACACACACACGCACACACGCAGACACACACCGTCTTGATAGGTGGGGCTTTAGTGTTGTAATGCAGATTTGTGCATTAATGCGGGATTCAAAGAGGGAGTGTAATAGCTTATCAAGTGAATTGAAGCTTCAAAGAGTTATTCGGATACAGTGTTATTGCTATTTTGCCTGAGACATCCCAAAATGCGTGCTTTATTTCTGTTATCAATGACTCTTTACACACTAGTGACTTTTTTCTGTGACAAATGTTTTGTGACATGTCTAAACGGGCAAGATCCCGGTAGTTCGCTGTCACCTGAATTGCAATAATTGACTCAAATATTGCAAATATTGCTTGTGCATAGTATTTATGTAAATATGCTTGACACTATTGAGTTATGATTTGATTTGACACTGAGAGGGGTTGAAAAAATAAATGTGTTGATGTGTTATTTCGGGGTAGCATGGTGGGCTGTGTGGTCAACATGCATGTCGTCCTCGCAGTCAAGTGGTTTTGGCTTTGCGTCTGTATGGAGTTTGCATGTCCTCCCTGCGTTAATTTGGGTTTTCTGTTTGTTCTTTGGCTTCCTCCTACATTCCCAAAAATATAGCTGGAAACCCTAAATATGGTGTGACCAGTTGTTGGTTTAGTTGTGCCCTGTGACTGCCTGGAAGAGTTTGGGTCATACCCTGCCTCTTTCCCCAAGGCGAACTGGGATAGGCTGCAGCTTACATATGGCCGTAATGAGGAAAAGAGATACAGAAAATGGAGGAAGGAACGTCGCTGGGTGAAGGCTTATTTCTTTTATTTTTTGACGAAATACTCCTTTCACAATTTTTAAATGATTCATACCATTCCGGCCTAAAGATATTCCAAAAATTTACATCAGATGTGCTTCAATTTTTCCCTATTCTGCGGAATTCTCAAAATTCTAAATATTCTCTATTGAGTAAAGCCTAACTTCCTGCATTACTCAATTACAATTCTTTTGAATGGCACATTCTAATATTACTCATTTAAATCTTTCCAATGTGAGATTCAAAACTCTCAGCGAATTGAAACATGGGAATTATTTTCAACATTGTACACATACCAAAAATGTACAGTCCCTCCCAAAACATTCCTTATTAAAAGATACTCTAAGTTGTTCAGCCCTCCCTCAAAATAACTTGACACGTTCAAACTATAAAAACTTATTCAGCTCATTCAAGCCAAATAATGCATTATACAGATTGTCCAGATGTTTACGTATTTACAAATTTAGCTCTCGTTTCATTATGTACTGGATATATGGACTCAAACCTTTCCAAGTTCTACATATTCAGCGTATTCAATATCATTCCACATAATTCCAAATCACTTCAAATATAATGACATCTTTCCACATGCTTCACAAAAACCGGCTCTTTCATTCAGCCTTCACATGCATTTTTTTTCCAGAATCGACATTCTGTAGGATTTGTTAATTTATTTATCTAGGTTCCAGTAGTTATCTGTCTTGACAGGAACAGGTAATGCACATTAGCAAATGTGATGAATAGATGGGATGGTCAGAGACAGTCATTACATCATAAAAACAATAAACTGTGGCTGCCAAAATATCAACGTATTTCCCATCTGTATTGACAGGAAATATCTGTATTGATTTCATAACCTCTGTTTTGTAGTTCTCTGTGCTTCACTGGCGGAGGGAATAACCTTTGAATCCTCAAAAAGACGTGAAGTAACATGATAAGGCTTAGAGCATGAGCGCTGAAGAAAAAGAAATGAAATACAGCGTAAATGGCACTGTAGCTATTATAGTTAAAACAGTGGTAGACCTTGTCATTCTCTATGAAATACTTCTGTGTATGTGTCTGTGTAAGGGTGCGTGCATGTTTGTGTGTATACATGTGTGCATGTGTGTAGGTGGTGACTGATGATCCTGATTCAAAAAGGGGAGCCACACACCATCTCAAAAAAAAAAAAAAAAAAATGAAACGCCCAAGCTCAGACACGCCGGTATACAGCACCTGCACCAGAAATCATTTAAATGTCCTCCTGGGCCATCATAACATCAGGAAAATGTAATCACCCTGTCTGATGTCGGAGGGGTAGGAACGTTGCCGAAGATTACTCGCAAAGAAACTTAATAGCTACGAGCATTAAACGGCGGTTGTTGCGAGCACCGCTGCCAATAGTGAATAAATGATTTGGGTAGTGTATACAGACTAGAAAATCAATAGCAGAGGGATTTCTGCGGTGTTGGGCTTCTGTATGCATGTAAACACGGGATGTGGTTTTCAACGCACCGCAGAGTGAGCTTACCACTCACTGTTGGAGATCTGACCACGTGTGTGTGCCTATGCGTGTGATGTACAAGTATAGAAAGATACAGTGCACAGCATGGTACTGCCACCAGAAAGAGGTTATTTGGATATTGCAACGGGATGCGTGTCAAGCATAAATATGAGCTTATCTTCCTGGATGTATGCATTTCTTGCCAAGGTTGGAAAAACAACAGCAGAAATTGAAGAATAAGCAGAAGTTCAGGAAGTGTGTATGCTTTGCCTAAAATCACGCACTTTTTCTTTCTGATCCTCAGCCGTCCTCCTATTCATAGCTCCACTTAGGTGGCAAATCGAGGGACAGAGAGAGGAGGGGGACCTGGCGGTGCGAGGGGGGCTACTCCTCAGCCATAGTGACCGGGTGAAAAGGCAGTGCAGATGTAATTTGTCCTCAATGGCTGTTTGGGAAGAGTAATTGTGGTGACACTGGCGGGTCGATAGTATGGATTTTTTGTTTGGAGTGCCCTGTGTGTGTGGTGCTAAGGGGAGGCCAGGAAATATAACACTGCTGCTCAAATACAATAAAAATGGATCGAGGGTGTGGTGGTTGTTTGCAGAGCTGGGAGCCATCGTTTGGCTGGGGATGTCATACTGGAGCTGCTGTGGTTATCAAATACACCCCTGCCGTTCTGCCCTATTAACAGCAATGGTTGGAGGCTTCAAACAGGTCTTTCAAACAAGTTAAACGCCAGAACAAAGAAAACATCGCCTAAATTGTGTTTCACTCGGGACTTAAGTCTAAGAATGACATACGATAGGAAGTTGCGCTTTTGACAATCCCGCTTCGAAAACAAAGCATGCATAAATTGGTTCTTTTATTTTACGTTTGGATGGCAGTGTTGGGAGGCAGACGTGATAGCCAGTTGGCCACCACGCCGCATGAATTTGACGACATCACTGTTTTCAATCACGGGTGTTCTGTGATTTCGCTTTTTTTTTTGTAGGGAGGAAGGAGAAGTGTTAAGAGAAGTGTTGCAGAGTAATCGTGTAGTAAATACTCTTTGCCAATAGGCGGCAGTACAGTATTTTGATAGAAGATCTTAAAGGGTGGGCAAACGTCTTCAACGTACTTTGTAGAGATGGGTGGAACAAACACTTTGAAGTGTGTGTCCAGTAATCAATGTAGCAAGTCACACAAAACGTGCAGCAATTAAACTAGATTATTAAATAGCTCAATACAATTTCAAACAAATACAGCAAAAAATGGCAGTGTGGAGAATAATGACAATATATTCAAATGTTTATATCTGTAAATAATATAAATAGATGATATAAGCATTTGTTAGGTGAACAAATTTAGTTTAAAAGCATTATGACAGGGATTACCAACCTTTTTGAAACTGAGAACTACTTTGAACTGAGAGCCACTGAGAGCCAAATTGCACATTTTTATTTGTTTGACTGATTACATTTAATGTTTTTCCAAAGGGTCTCAATTTTATTTATGTCGCAATCTTACCTACAGGGAGGATTTTTGGCTTTGTTTTTGTTTTTTTTTCCTGATGGAGGGAAACAAGAGCCTCGGTGCAACCTAGTGGCGAGCTACCCCTGAATCCTCAATCCCAAATAACATCTACCAGACAGCACGTGAATTTCTTCCTTGCTATTGACTCCTGTGGTGCTACAATGACCATGGTCACGGTAGGGATTGGTTTTTCCTTTTGTTTCCTTTGTATGACTGAATTGTAAGGATGCAGTGTGTGCAACGCCTTGCACCTAACAAACGAACAATTGAACTTATGCTGAAGGATTTCTTCTTTAACAATATTGTTCCGTTTTTATTTGCATGTCCTGATTGCCAACAGCTTGGATTTCGATATTTTCATTTTGAACCTTTAAAGGGCGCTACAGTCACTTTTGAAATATACCGTTAAACAATAACAATTTGTTTATTGCCTTATAGTAAAATAAATGACAGTTCAATAAGATAAAATAGGAATAACATTTGAAACATTGAACTTTTTGACAGTTGTTACATTATTTATGGTTGGATTTGAACAAAAAGTTTATTTCAAGATGCATTAATGTGCCATTATTATTATTATTATTATTATTATTATTATTATTATTATTATTATTATTATTATTATTATTATTATGTACTCAATGTTAATTGTCTGTCTTTTGTTTTACACGTTGTCAAGTAAACTGCCGGCTAATCCATGAATTTCTCTCTCTGGTCTCTTCCTTAGCACTCACCGAACCTAGGACAAGCCCAGGAGCTTCTATCCCTCTACCCAACAGCAGAGGCTAGACATAAGCAGTGACATTTGAATCTTCCTGAAGCACATACCATGTGACCGATTCAGCAAGTGGTTGGCTAGTTTGGCGGTTGGATTAGTGATTGCCCTAGGCTAGTACGTTTCCTATCCAACAAACACTATAAAGATCCGACCATGTTTTTGATGAGCAAAGAAACGTCATTTGCTTTTGTTTAACCACATTGAAACTATTTCCAAGCTTAGCTCTATTTAATTTAATTAAATACAGTATAACTAAATAATCACATATTACAATTCTCTCATCAATGCTCATGCTCCTCCATCCTTTGTGAAACTACCTCTTCTGTGGAAACACACACACACAACTTGAGTCATTTCTTGATTGCGGTGATTTACTTTTCTTGTAGTAACGGTTCGTGATTATGAATTTTAACCATGTATAGAAGGTGTGAGCTCTTCCCAGTTTAAAATCAAATGTTCAGAATTATTTTTCCTTTGTCTGTATATGCTGTATAGATAAATATAGATAAAGACAGTATAAATGTACACTCGTCAAAAACACAAACACTGCAAGTGTGCAGTGGTCCACCGTTATTTTCACAGTGACTTATGATGTGCTCCCGAAAACTGCTAAGGCAGAACATTCTGACATATGGGCAGAAGAATTGCAATGCAGTGCTGCTCAACGTTCCTGACGTTCCTGTTCAGGTCAAATATGATCTCTGGTCTACGTTGGCATATGTCGTCACACTATATAGCAGTAAGCATACATTGTCAATTAAAAAAGGGTGATTAAAATGTTATTTAATCAATTAACTCTATTTATTGCATATACTAAACAACAGCATTGCTCATTGTTTTATATGGTTAGGGTTAAAAAAAATCAATAAGTAATGCTTGCATAATAGTAGTAATTATTCTTCTTTTCAGTTCACTTTCAGTTTAAAAGCATTGAGTGTCAACCTTGTAGTGGGACATTTCTTAGCAGCCGGTAAGGCACAAGGATTCGCTATGCCAACAGTCTTTAAAACACATAAGTTCAACATTTATGAGAATAGCATTGTTGTCAAAAACAGTGCTCCTGAGTTGTATACGCTACTGTCATGTAAACAGCCAAAATGTCACAATTTTTATCCATGTCCACTTAACAGCAGTGTTGTGTGAGGTCCGTTGAAGTAAAACTGCCCCTCAGACATGAATTGCCACTGTGGGCTGTTTAATGTTGAGGAAAATGTGGCATGTGTGGCAGAATCATAGGGTCGCTTTGACTGACCCTTTTTCAAGTGAGTGCGCGGTAGCAACGGGGGGTAAAGAAGCCTTAGGGGAGGGGGGCCCTTCCTCTGGTGCCCCAGTCAACTCTAACATGATAAGGCAATGGTGTGTGAGCACAATGTGTTTTGTTCATCCCAAAATAAAAGTAATGGAGAAGAAAAAGGCTTATGAGACAGTGAAAAGACATCCGGTGTCAGTATGGTGGAGAATCAAAGCCTGTGAGAAGCTTGCAAGGTCAGCATGTGCTCTGTCGCGAGCTTAGGACACTCAAGGAGCTACCTTAGGATGGGGGGAGGGGTTCCACATAAACATAATCACGTACAAATAGGTACGAACATACCCAGAAAATCCCAATTCATCGTCTTGAACCTTAAATAACGCCTTCTTAATTGGATGCTTCTGTATTTCTGTATTCTGTGTTCATTTCTGTATTGTTACTTTTGTAAGGATTTTTGAGGATTCTACTTGTTTAGCTGTTACGGCTCTACAGCGCCACCTTTCCCATTTGGTGGCTATAACTGGCCGGCTGTGAGGTGATGGCTGTGAGTTGGGTTTTGTTATTGTTGGGAGCTACCTCGCCAACTATGCTCATTTAACATTTTATTCCTTGATGCTTTGTTAGGAGTGCGCCTTGTGTTTCGTGTGTACAGTAAACGTATCTAATCACGCTCACGTCTTCTGTCGCTGTCATCCATAACACAACACAGAGGCCGGGAGATTCGCGCTTCACCCCAAAACGAGGGTTATACTCCCAGCGATACTGAACCACCTCTTTGGATAAAGCCTGGCTTGCCCCGCCTATGTCACCCCTGTCAGCCCCTATCAGATCGTGTTTCACTCCAAAGCAGTGCTCTTTGGGTAAAACCATTAACAGAGTGTACAGACGCAAACACGGCCACATTTTGACACTGTGCCGCCGCTCTGACGTAAGCGAGGACGACACCTGACGTGGGGAAAAGGTCACGCGATTCGTCAAAGAGACAAGGGTGCCTCAGACGGTGGACATGAGGACTCAAAAATGGACGCCTCCCGACCGCGTTGATGGACACATGGCTGAAGCATGGCCTTCTAGGAGCGGTGGGAGGAATGGGTGTCCTGCCGAGAACTGTCCCTTCCCATTTGTTTGGGCTGCTGACGGGCGGTGTCTTCACTCATTGCGCATGATGAGGCTTGCACGAAGTAGGCTAATCAAATACGGATATGAGTGGACACTTTCACACAAAGTTACATCTGCATGGCCATTATTAATGACAAACTGTTTTTGAATCAGCTATTGCTTAATCAAAAATAGCCACATTGCTTATGGAATGGTGTGGTAACATACAACTTAAAGGCTGTTTGATATTAGTAACCATTTTAACTATTATTGAAATGATATCACTGTCCAATGTTCAGTTAGATTCCCAACTAAATAATTGATACTTTTAGCCATTTTTTTGTGTGTTTTTTAAGTTTTAATATCTTTAAATGTTTATATGTGGCTTTACTGTCCAATCTCTTGTCTTGATTTCATTATTTTTGTCTTCTTCAAATAAACTAACATTATAAATTACAAAAATATGTTATTTGGCCATTCAGCTGTGATCACTATAAAGTTCTTGTCATTAGACCGTAGTAATATTATGAAAGGAGAAGTAACATTTGCAGCAATAGAACTACAAAAAATGATTCTAATCCCTCTGGGAATATTTTATTTCTTTGGCATTTTATTGTATAATATTTTTTTCACAGAAGTAGAAAAAAAAGAAGAAAAAGAAGAAAAAAAAGAACCGTGCTGATGACCAGAGAACCAGAAATGTAACTTTTGTGCAATCAGAAAGTGGTAAGAAACAAAAAACAAAAAACACTGCCCTGGCCACTGAATGCAAAGTGTGAATTGCTCATCAATACTATAAGCTATCATAGACTTTATGCTTTATGATGACTGTGGTCAGCTGATATTCCGGCTGCAGTATCATAATTTGCGGAACGATAATTGACGCCACTGATCCGTTCCGTAAACTTTGTATTATATGAAAGTTTTGTGGGGCAATATTCCGCCTTTTAGTTACACAAGTGTGACTGACTGACTTTATTGAGGTATCGGAATGTCAGCTCTTGCCCCAGTTTCTTATTTGCAGTAATTACTTGGTTATGTAAAATAACTCAATGACAATATAGTAACTGAATTACTTGGCATTATGAATTATAACAGTTTATCATTTCTGTGTGTTGTTCATTTAAAATATAGTGACTAAATTATCTCTGTCTCAAGTTGTTTTGATTTTACCTGACTGAAATGTCTTGTTATGGCTACCTAGTTCTTGAATGCCTTTTAGAGGTCATTGAAGGTTGTACCTGAAAATTATACCCATAATACCTGATTGTGTAAAGTCTAACTTATGGGTAAATCACTCTGAAATGAACTGTGTATGTCTTCATACAGAGACACTCAAGGAGTGAAATTGCCTAAATGAAATCAGAATACAACAAAGTCAAAAACAACTTGCTCAATTCTATTTCACACCTCTGCAAGGGAGGTTGTGATTATTATTTTTTTTTTACAGTTCAAGACCTTTTAAGCGTACTACAAGTGTATGTGTTGTTAATGAATATTTGTCTTATTATGAGGTTTGCAACTAATTTCAACTTTTTTTTTTTTAATCCTCCCTCTAATTCATTTGTGAAGATACCCCACAATATGGGGACTGGCACTCCAGGGTCGCTTGGACGAATGCACTTTTCCAAACATGCAGTGTAAATCATTGTTGGCGCCATACTATTGATTGATGTTACGTTGCATATAGTTGATTTAGCAGCATTTGTATTTAGTCCTATACGGCGCAGACAGGCAGAGGGGCCTGATATGCCGTTAAGCTAAAGAGAGCAAGCAGGGTAGGCAGAGACAGAAGAAGAGGGTGAAGGAGGGAAAGATAGCGCATCCCTGGGGTCCTATTAGAGGCAGTTCTGAGGGCCTGTGACATCTGACTGGATCAGTGTTCTTCAGTCTGAGGCGCTGCTCTTATCCACTCCTCTGCCGGAGTCAATAAACACATCACCTACACACAAACACAGCAACCAAGCCCCTGGGTGAGCGTCAGATGAGTTCATTTAGAGAGACTTTGATTCTTCTTCTCCTCGAAAGTACTCAGCTTACGAGAGATGCTTAATAAGAATGTAAAGGCTCTTGTAAACGCTGTATGCGATGTTTAAAAAAAAGAGAGAGACAAACAATGTTATTTAGTCTGTGCATTTAAGTGACTGAAAGGACTTAGGAGGAGGAAAAACAAAAGCAAGTGATGAGCCGAAAACATTTCGCAGGGTGGAACTTTCAAAGTCAAACGGTCCTTTATCCATCCCTGCGCTGACCTTTCTGCTAGGCTGCCCTGTATTCACTAGTTGTCAGTGAGAGTTTGTCAGGAGCCATCCGTCTCTGTCCACCTCCACCCTCCTTCGTAAATCCCTGCCGACCCATTAGCCGAAAGGAACCGGGGAGCGTCGGCGCAGTCGGCCTACGGGGGCCTCCCCCCTCCCTCCGCCCTGGTATCCATGCAGCGCGCGGCTCATCCAGGTACCCGAGAGAGGCACTAGTAGTTGTATATAAATATATATATATATATATATATATATATATATATATATATATATATATATATATATATATATATATATATATATATATATATATATATATATATATACCTCGAGAATGGAGCAAACGCATCAACACAACACTCATGTGTGATGTGTGGCCCACGGGAGCAGCAGCGCGGCTGATAGCTGCTGGGACACAGGGAGAGCTGGTGGCATCGCTGCAGGGCTAATGCTACTGCTCAACTAAGTCTGCATGTTTATGGACTAGCAAAACACTCTTTTATTCACGCTGATATACGGGTACAGTACACTTCCATTTTATTTATATCGCACCGAGTCACTGCAACAGTTATGTCAAGGCACTTTTCATATGGAGCAGGTTTAGGACCAGGCTCCTTACATTTAATGAGAGCCAACAAATCTACACAAGAGCAGCAAAGCACTCAGTGATGGTGAAGGAATTAATACTCCCCATCTCAATAGCCTCAAATGTTGCCTCCAAAGCAAAATATATAAAATAAATAAGGGGAACTAATTGTCTAATAAGGGGCTTTTCACTCCTGTCCCTCAAGGGCTGAGATCCTGGCTGTTTTCTGTCGTCCGGCTTCAACACAGCTGACTCAAACGATCAGACAATCCAGCAAGGGCTGCAGAAAAACAAGGCTGGATAACGACAGAGAGACATTCAAAACATCCAGGACACAGGTCCTTGAGGACCAGTTGTGGAGATCTCTGGTTTAAAACAACAGTTAAGCTTTTATTGAGAAGATTTTCAGGATTTAACCACATTATACATACGCAAAATACAAAGTTAATGGCATACAGCTCACTTTAAATCTCACTCAAAAATTTGGGTGATAATGCTAAATGCATTTGAATAACTTAAAATGTATTACCAGGGATGGACGAATTACGTGAAAAAGTAATGTGTTGTTCTTATTTTCCCCAGAGGTAATTTAATTAGTGATTGAATTACTTCTTCGTAAGTGTAATTAACTACAGGAATAAGTAATAATAGTAAAAAAAAAAAAAGGGGGGGGGGGTTAAATCTTTCAAATATGTAAACAAATTCAAATCCTAAACACACATGCGGTCATGTAAGCACATTTGCCTTTTCATGTGACATTGTTTTGTGCTCAGCCTCCAAAGAATCTTTGGTCTTCTGTTCAGAACTCCTTATCTACATCGCTGTGCTGTTCAAACCTTAGCATCGAGGGGGAGGGAGGGGACAAACAACAATCACTATACGCCACTTAGCGACGAACCAGGGCGAAAGTCAGATTCAACAAACAGCATCACTTTTGGAAAGAGGAGTGAACCAGTTACTTCAAGACTGTGGTGAGTGATACGAATGTAATGTGTTTTATTGGCAGTAATTTATCTCTCTTTACTAAAGCATGTAAACGGAGAATTTCCAAATGTTTCTGAAACCCGAATTTTGACATTATGCAGGATATAACTGCATCTACATTCAGATAGTCAGTGAAATGGCAGCTTGCAGGGGCCAAAATCTCACTAGAGGAAACAAATGTCTGCCATTGATGCACATTTTTGGAAGTATTGAAGCTAAAAGAAATGCTATCGAATGAATAATTATATTCCATATGTGGGTCCGGTTCTGATAGTGTTTATGACAGCAAAGAAGGCCTTGCTGACCCAAACAACTCACAACTGTTTTTTACACCGGTGAGTCGGTTTGAGTAGGATTCATAAGCACATATAATAATTAATCACACTAATTTGTTGTCTGCATTGTCCTTTGCATCACCATTTCAAGTCCACTTACAGTGTGACTGAAATGTCTGAGCGCTGTTAGTAATTCACCAGCAAATTTAAATGTAAATTATAGTCACCTAAAGGACTGGAGAGCAACAGCACGGACCTAAATCTAAAATATAA
Source organism: Hippichthys cyanospilos (assembly GCF_059441005.1). NCBI lineage: Eukaryota > Metazoa > Chordata > Actinopteri > Syngnathiformes > Syngnathidae > Hippichthys > Hippichthys cyanospilos. The sequence goes on from NC_142374.1 coordinate 9,343,007, forward strand.
AACGCGAGCAAGTAAATCCTTAGCAACCATCGCAGGCTGTTTATTCTACAATGTGAGTTAGAACCTAAAAAAGCAACACTTGTAAAACGGTGCAGTATATGGCCAGCCTTAGGGCAACGTAAAGCAAAGTCCGACAGATTAGCTATGAAAACCGGAAGGGATTAGAAAGTGAGGGTTTGAAAAGCGGTATTGATGGTGGAGGAAGGTGGAAGGAGGAGATCTAGACATTGAGAGAAGGAGGGAGAGAAGGCCCTAACACGTGATTAATGGACGGGTGGTGGTGGGAAGGTTGGAGCAGGCTGGGAGAGAGCAGAGTGACAGTAATAAAGTGAACCTGCCTCCCATTCATCTCCCTCAACCCATCTCCCGTCTGACCGCTAGGCCTTTACACACTCTGACTAATGCCACGCTCCGCATGCGGGCACACACAAGTGTGCCACACAGCGTTTTTAGCTGCTATACGCCATCACATAAATGAACATACGCCTTATCTTGACCTCCCGTTGTCACTTTCCAGCCCGTCCCGAGCTCAATCATCCATCAGTTGAAGACCGCCGTCCCAGAGATGGACACTACCTCATCGTTTTTAATGGCTTGTAAATCATAGTGTGCATCATCGCCGTGAAACAGTTGCTTTAACAACAGGTCAGACGCAGTGCTTTTGCGGGACCCTCGCGCATGACCTCTCCGTTAGGAAATTGGGCCAAGGGTGCTTTGTGTGTTTCGATGAAAGCAAAACAATGTGCTCGCGCCATGTGTTTTTGTAAATTTCACCCTAGATTAAAACATGCATCTTTCAAGCGCAGGTGGATGCAAACAATTTGGGTTGGTAACCTTCCCCCCGGCAACTGTAATGAGATGCATATCCCAAATGTAGCCTCATTAACCTGTCCCGAGCTGCTGCACATCACGTGTTATACAATGATTCCGCACCAGGGAAACGTAACCCTCCATAATAGGGTTAGGTTAGGGATGTTGCCACAGCAGTGCCTTCACTCAGATTTGCTCTCATTAGAATATATTAAAAATGGCTCGCTGTGAATGATGAAGCTACATATTCATCCTTCTGGGCTTGCGCGTTGCATTTAAAGTGAACCCTCTGTGACCTTGAGTCGTCACACCTCTGCCTCCCAGGTGAGAATGTTATCATTGTGTATTTGCACGGGAATACACTGTTAAAGTTCCTCGTGGATGAACGATCATTTATCTTTCGTTCCGGGGTTCCCCGGTAAATCATAATGTTTCCAAAGACGGGGGGCCTCCAGCGAAATAAAATGTATGGTTAAATTGACTTAAATTACTTTGGCATTAACTTGATAAAAGAGCCCGCATGTTATTTCAATCATCATTGGGTTTTAATTGCTCCGAGCGATCTAATGAACACATTACAAATTGATAAGGAAAGAGTAAAAATGCCCCCGCAACGGGCCGCACCTGCATGGGGTAAATCTGTCTTCATATCAGCTGCATGACTTTTGCCCAGGCAGACAATAGATTAAACAATGAATGAATGATTTATTAGCTGTCGTTGTCATGCTATTTAGATGGATGGGTGTACATGCGGCATGACCTCACTTCCTTGTACTCTGCCTTGTATTTGAGGGTATGAGAAGAGGAGGGGGGTGGGCCGGGGGATGTTGGCAGGGCGGGGCAGGTCAGGCACACCACCGGCCACTGACAGGAGCCGGCCACTTGATCAATGATCCCCGGGTTGGGATATTGTGCAGCGCTGGGAGGCAGCTGCGGATGAACTTCAAATACATATGGAAGGATGAAGGTGTGTGTTTGTGGACTGCATCTATCTTGTGTGTGTGTGTGCGTGTGTGTGTGTGTGCGTGTGCGTGTGCGTGTGCGTGCGTGTAGGACCAGAAAAGTAACTCCTCTCTCCAACCTTACCTCTCGTCTCTTCCACCTTCTCCCTCTCTCTCAGATGGGTTATTCTGGCGATGGCCCTGACAGGCCATGGTTTGGATTTTGATTTATGTTCCCGTGAAGCTCAAATCAAAGATTCCATCTACTGCTGCTTTATGGCAGCTGGGATGATGAATGGTGCAGTCTCTCGGTCAAACCAAGCCTCTGTGTCTTTGCCCCACATTTTAATTGCTAAAGTAGCCAGTCATCGCTCAGCCCTCCTACCCTCTCGCTGCCTCCCAACCTCATCCCTTTGCCTCTTTTTTCCAACCATTGTCTCTCGCCCTCGCTCTCATTCACGCTCGATAATGTACCTTTATCTCCTCACATGTCCGCGTGTCGTTTTCCCTCATAAAACCTCAAATTGGCAGCCGGCGACTAGCCATGTGAAAACATTCATAATCACTCTCGCTGATACAGGACAATGCAGCCATTCTCTAATACTCATTTTCCCCTCCAGCGTTAGCTAATGGGTGACCTACCGCACACGTGTACTGCAAAAAAAACAAATAAATCGCTGCATCAACATAAAAAGCCACTTTATTTGGCGGAAGACTGCTGAGATGCCAAGCTCTGATAGAGTTTATGTTTGCTCGCTATTTTTCAAAAGTAAACACATCCTGCAGTACATGACATTACTAAGTAGGTTAAGTATAGCCCCAGGCTATCATCCATCAGGACAGAATGAAGCGAGCATATTCTGCCCGACGAGAGGTGAAAGTTTTCCACTGTGCCGCCATGACATTTAATTTTTCACATCTCCTGCGTGTTCCTGAGATGAATTTTGGCAGACCTTGTGCAATTTAGCTGCGTGGCAGTTTGAAATTGGGCGATGAATCACAACGCGGATTCAATGGGACGCCAGTCGGCGTACAATATTTTCTCTGTGTCAGAATAGAAAGAGGGAGAGATACAGTGCGGAAAAACAATAGCGAGAGAGAGAGCGAGAGATGCAGAGGGTGTAGATTGTGTTCTCCAATCATTTTCCACTCACACGGCCTATCATCCCGACTGCTTCAAAAACAAAGCACCGCAGTCTAGTCGTATAAGACGAGTCGTGTGAGGCTACGGATGTCGAGCGACGGCGGAGGTCTTTAAGGGCTGCGCTTGGATATTTTGACAAAGAGCGCTGAAGAAGGAAATCAATAAAGTCAGGACTTTGCCAGTCACTGAGCAGAGCAACAGAGAATGCAAAGTTCTAAACTCAACCTCCAGACAAACTCCAAATGAGCAACCAATAGACTGACTCAGCCTCTGACACAAGCCATTTATTAGCCTGGCAGCAGAATATGGTGCATTGCACAGCTGATGGTCTGTATCTGGGAGGACCACACATGAGAAGGATGTTAGTGACAGCTTCTGTGAGATCGCTCTAATGCGCGTGAGTGTCTAAATGTGTACGATTGCCTGTACTTACACAATATGTGCCTTTTTGCTTTCAGGGCACAGTGCGGTTTCAGCTTTACGAGACAATTTATCAGAATAAGTGTCGATGACATGCATCCGTGCTCGATATTTGCATCATCTGCTCCGCTGAACATCGGAAAAAAATCTCTTCTAGTGATTTTTATGCACATATGACCATGCACTTTGACCTTTCAGCTGAATGTCACAACCAGGAAACTACAAGAACCATGATGTTTTTAATAGAAAGAAACAGGATTTGTCATCCTTTACAAACATATGCCTATATAATGTAATTAGTAATGACTTAAAGGGGGCATTAGAATTAACGTGTGGCAGTACTCACTTAAGAAAAAAAAAAAAAAACGACTTGGTACATAACTGCATTTAATTGAACACAAAGATTTTGCTCAATACTGTAATTATGAATGAACTAATGAATTATTAATTTAATTTGAACGTAATCGGCATGGTGGACGAATGGTTAGCGCATCCTCCTCACAGAATAGAGGTCCCTGGTTGAATTCCAGCTTGCTCCGGATGCCCTTTGTGGGGTTTGCATGTGGGTTTCCTCCAGGCTTTTAGGCTTCCACACACATTCCAAAAACATGCACGGAAGGTATATTGGACACTGTCAACTTTCCTTAGGTGTGATTGTGAGTGCGAATGGTTGTTTGTCATTCTGTGCCCTGTGATCATCTGGCAACCAGTTTAGGGTTACTGCCCGAAGATGCCTGGGAAAGGCAGAAGCACATCAGTGACCCTAGTGAGGATAAGCAGCTCGAGAAAATGTTTAGATTGATCATTTGCACAAATAAAAAAATAAATAAATAAATACAAGACACATGACAACAAGACACATATTTGGAAACGTTGGAATTGTGTAAACTTGTGTAAACTTTTTAACTCATCTCAATTATTTGCACTTAAAATGTTAAAAAGTGATTTGGGATTTTTTTCCCCCTGAGACATGCATATACTCCAACAAGGAAGTTCTATCTTACAGGTTTTATTTACCATCAGCAAAAATTTGATACGTGGTATTTTACTTTAATTGTAACCATAAGTGACCTGTCTGACCCCAAAGCATAAACAGAGGAAAAAATGGTAACTTTTTCGATTTAATTTCAGGAAAATGTTCAAACAATGGTCAATACTGATTAGTGACGTGTGGAGCACAGTAGATGCCCAGGGTGAACATCTAGTTTTGATGTACTTCAAATTTTGGCATCTCTGCGGGAGTAATCCTTTTCAAACACATACAGATTTTCCTCCCTGCAGTATTGGCAGTGCACATCAATGAATTAATACCAAAACACTGTATCTCTATTTCGATCTAGAGTGCACAGGTTTAGGTATTCACGCTCAAGATAAGTTATCAATATTTGCTATTCATTTATTATATTTTCTTAGTCTCTATTTTGTGTATCTTATTCTACGTTTTAAAGTACTTTATTCATTCAGCATTAAACATGATATGCGCACCCTCACATCTTGGCAGCTTTGTTTAAGTAATAAAAAATGAATAAGCACCATATATATATATATATATATATATATATATATATATATATATATATATATATATATATATATATATATATATATATATATATATATATATATATATACACAGTTTAGATACCACTTGGTATGATTTGGATAAATTTAATCCAAAACCAATTGTATCACCCATCCTTAGTGGACATTTGTACCTAGTGCTGTTATGTGCAGGCAAAGGATTGACTGAATACATTTGGTTTATATGGCAACACAAAGGTGCAAAGTAGCTGGATAAAAAATAAAGAAAGAAAGAATTGAAGGGGAAGATTTTTCAAATGAACCTTTTAATTTATATTTTATTCTACTTTGTCAATATGTGCTGACGGTGCAAACGTCATTATTTATCAATTGATCTAATCAAAAAACAAACAAACAAACAAATAAAAACAGCGCTCTCATTCTAATTTGATTGAGGGTGCAGGCGTTTTAGAAGGAAAGCTTGTTGTCTTACAAAGAATGATAACTTCAAACCAAATAATATCATTGCTGGCATTAACGATTGAAAAGTGGATTTGAAATGATAAGAAACAGTGCTGTATGTTGCAAAGGAAGCATCTTTTCCATGTTCCTTTACCCTATGGCAGGGGTGTTGAAACTTTTTTCAGAGGGCCAACCTTTCCGCCGCCTGACATTCTTTGAACCAAAAACATTAACTGCAGATTAACTATTCTTTTCTTTTTTTCTTTCTTTTCTTTCTTTCTTTCTTTCTTTCTTTCTTTCTTTCTTTCTTTCTTTCTTTCTTTCTTTCTTTCTTTCTTTCTTTTTCCTGCAAAGGGCATACTTTTTGGGCATATTTTCATTTTCAAGTTTTTACCAAAATCAAATTTGAAGATCAGAACAAATGAAGAAAACGTCTGGCTGAAAAAACACTTTGGGAAGATGAAACATGTTTAACATAATTGGAAACATTGCATTGTATTTACTATTAAATGTTCACTCGACACTTCTGGATTCAAAACAGTGAACAACACTATACAGTTTACCAGGGCTGCCCAAATTTTTTTGTCCCCAGATCGACTTTTCCGGCAGCCAACCTGTTCGATTGTGCAATGCCTGTCAAGCCACGGTATCCTTGTTAGGAAGTCAGACAATCTTGCAAAATAAACTGTGCTTATGGTACAAGTAAAATGCGAACAACATTGTGGCGCTTTATTTTGAAGGTCTTTTCCGGAAGCTTAGTTACAATAACACTGCCGAGCGGGCAGGAAAGGTTTTCAGTCAGTCAAGCGGAGCGCTCATGGATGTCACTCAGCCACATTTACAGATTTTGGAACTCATGCACATATATTACGCAGCTCATCATAAGATGCCTTGTCAATTTTGGCGATAATTTAAGTCTTTTAAATGGGCCTTATGGCTGTGGATTTACGGTAGCTTTTTTTACACATGTATTTTATTCTGTGGTCAATAGTGCTGGTGGGCCGCATATTATTGATTTGATAACAGAAGTGGGCCGGTGAAAATTTGAACATGGGCCTTAATTGGCCCGCGGGCTGCACATTGGTGTCATCCGTCAAAAGAGAAGAAACCTTGGCGTAAAAGTTAAAGAGATTTGACTTCCTAGGGAGGTCTACTGATTTCTACTTAAGAAGCTTCACTTGTGTCACCAGTGATCCAGTGAGTCCTACATGTTTGACGCTTTGTACAATCACATTACCTAAAAAGCTAACTGATTGGCCATTGACCACTGTGAGTTGTCCAAATGAATAACATTGAGCAGGAAAAATGCAAGGAAATGAGGCTAGGAATTAACCGATATTCCATAAATACATCTATCAGATTCTCACTAATTCAGTTCAAATGGTGTATTCTAAGTTCGCTTAATCGTGCTTTTCATCTCTCATGTGATCAGTGAAGATCTTAACAAGGGATTCTCCAGCAGGACTAGTCTGAAGCACTAATCAAGGACTAAAAATACAAAAACAGAACGAAACTGGGCACTCTGAGCAAATATTTTGGTGCATATACGAAAATAAAATAATCAGTCAGGATTTGTCCCTGCCATTTGAAGATGAGGGAAGAAAACCTGCAGGTCCTCAGGTGAATTGCAGCAGCAGGCTTCAATCCAGGGGGGCGGCAAACTGTTCAACACTTTGCTACTAAAGTGAGCTTGTCTATTTTGCGCAAGAACCTCTTGACCTAAAACACCTGCTTTCGGCTTCTTTGCCAAATAGGTGACGTTCCACCTCCCTAGAGATAGCTTCTGTGGCCAATAATGTAACATGTGGCATGTAAACTGTTCCACTGCGATACGGCAACCACTAGAAAGGGGTAAGACACATTCCTCACACTCCAAGATCTTGTACAGTCTTTTCAGAAGAGATATATTCATTGCTTTGGCAATACCAACACTGTTTTTTTTAAATTTTCTATAGTTGGAATACCCCGGTGCCCCCATACAGTATTTTTGCCCTCACATAATGAGAAGTGTGATGCGATGAGCATTTTTGTGCCTGTGTCATATTCATACTGGTATATTGAGTTATAAACACGGCATATATGCATTAAACAAATTGACCCTGAGTCCCCTCCCTCCATCATCCATGGTGACATATTTGGATGTCGAGCTGGAAAACGTGAAGCGAAATCCCGTTTGTGCATGCATGTGTGTTTAGATACGTGTGCCGTTGTGCGCGCACATCTTGGATTTGAGGTTGATGCACAGTGGCACCTCGTTGTGTGAGGACAGCCTTCACAAATACACTCTTCATGGAAAAGATGTTGTCATTCCCTTCCTGGCCGCTTGTGGAAGCCATGTCTTCAAAAGCCATCACACACAAGGAGGTTTTCACCCGCCTGCTCTGCCATCGTTCGAGTCCTCCTATTGTCCTTCTATTTCTGCTGCCTTTTTCTCCTCCCACCTTTTCCTCCTGCACCCTTTTATTTTCAGTGACTCATACGTAGCAACAGATACACAAATACTGACTAACAGTGTCATGAAGTGCAAGACCCCAGAACAGTTTCAATAGTCTCTGCCTTTTACTGACCATCAAAATGAATGGGAGGCCTGTACGTCCATTATGAAAGGAGAGTTCCACAACATAGATCGCAAAGCTTGTGAAATCTCTGTTATCCCAGTTTTTGATTTTTCATGCACATTTTGCAATATATAATTAATATTTTACAATTATGTCCATGCAGTGTACGTACTTTTTATACCTTTGTTTTCAGCCACAAGAAAATGAGTTCCAATTCATCCATCAGGTGTGGCATAGCATCATTTTTTTTCATAAAATTCAATTGTATTAAATTTTAGTCAATAATTAATGTATGGATGCACAAATGTGTCATCCGAATATATATCCACAGCTGTGCCTTTTTAATAAAGATATTATTATTATTATTATTTTGCATTGGGAGTTTTATTTTTTTCTACATGAATTGATTCTAATGATCCAGTGAATTTAAAAGAACTGTTTTGCCCATCATTAGACAACTTTATAGTAATGTGGTGAAAGTTAGAAATGTGTCATGACGTACGTGCATTGCAGTTGAAATGAAAACATCCCAAATGATTACAATTCCCTATACATTATCTGTAAAGTAGTTACTCAAAATGTTTCAGAAACTCACACTTTGACCTGAATGCTGATGGCATTTGAACACAGACAATTCCTTCCTTGGTCAGCTACTCAAGGTGGGAACAAGAAGGATTAAAGTAAGGCTCCATTCAAATATTACTAGCAGTTTTTTTAGGGAAACTGTACGCTTCTCTTTTAAATGTTGCCTTGGCTTTTTTTCCCCAGACATGGCATTTGGATATGTCACTTCTGTGGCATTGTCAACAAGTGTTATTGCACGTCACATTCCTAACATTTTATGGACTATTTTTAGTAAATCAATCCCAGTCTCGGTTGCAAATGAAAATACTGTTTTTTCAAAATGCAACAGTAATTCTAGTTAGTCTAGATACTACGCTGTAGATACAAGATAGTTCTTCTGATAGGGCAAATTCTAAATGATTAGTTTAGTCTGTGTCCTTATAAACCACAGCGTATTACACACTGATGTGAATCCAAATATCATAAGACTTTGATGTGGTTAGGGACATTTGCCTTGTGATTATTTGTACACTCTCATTTTTATGTGTTTTGCAACTGCTCTATTTAAAGGTCAAAAAATATCAGTGCCTTATTGTGAACCTGATGGTATGAGGTATGGGCTTTGTGCTTGTGTACCATAAGAACCGTCATGCACAGGCACCCCACCAGGGTAGCTCCTCAACCTCCTGATCTTTACATTGACTGTGTTCCAATCAATAGCATCTCTTACGATATAAGGTTTGCAAATGACAGAGTCATGGTGATGAGGAAGCCAACTACAGAAAAGAAGTGAACCCAATGGCAAACATTTGCCTTAATGGTTGTAGTCTTCAGTGTGTTTGTGTTTAGTAAAAGTATAGATTTTCGCCATGGAGGCCACACTGTGCAGTGCTTGTGTCAGTGTCGATGGATTGTTCATGCCTAACTGTGGCTTCCTTGTTTGTGTCCATGAGAGTCCGGAGTAACTAACCGTTGTTCACATATATTTGCCCAAGTTTTGTAGATTTCCTGCTGTTGTGCACTGAAACCAATGGCGAATTCTATTAATATTAGTAGTATTAGTATCTTGTTCACTTGGCATACGCATTCAAAGTATGGTCTCTCTGAGACACCCTTGTGCATGTTGTGCATTCACGTAACACTGTAAATGACAACTTTTAATTCTACACAATGCGGCTTTGAGTAAAATCATAAATCTGTGGATTTGTGCTTTTTTTTGTCAAAAATGAAGGCCAAAAGTAAGACACTATTTTATATCTACGACCTTAAAGAGACTGTGTAAGATTTAGACTCTTTTTCATGAAAAAGGAATAATTGAAATGATTGTAAATTTCAAAAACTTGCAAATGAATCTGTTCTTAACGACCAACAATATGTTCTAAATATAATCACAGGTATCACGATAATGAAATAATATTACATGGGGGGGGTGGCACTTCTCCGGAGGCGGCCATGTTTGTTATAGCTACGGACCATGGTAAATGCAGCACATGCAGGACCTCCTGCTGTCCGTGATGAAAAATGGTTCTAAATCTTACACACTATCCCTTTAACTGATCTCTAAATGTATACAGTATTTTGTGTCTGTGGTCGGCAGCAGATATGCTGCACACGTTACATTCCACTCCATGCATAAGCGTTAAGGTATGGCATGAACTCGATTGCAGGGAAGCAAGACAGGTATGTGCAGGGTGAACGGAAAAATACAGTTTCTATAGTTCATTTTACTCCAAAAAGAGACTATTCAGTTCCAGTGTAAAAAGAGTAAACTAAACCTAATTACAATAAAAATACATTAAAAAATCTTTATATATGCTTTATATTTAATTGTAAATGCGTGTGCTGTGTTTCTGAAGCTGTTTCTTCTGTGTTTCCTCTGTATTGCTTTGATATTGTAGAGGTGACGGAAAAATCTTGAATGCTTCAAAAATTAACACTTTTTTTTATTACATATACAAAATAAAAATAAACCTAATTTGTATTGCAAACATTTAAACCACAGCTGGGGCATCCTATTCATCCCTCAATGTTTACATAGGTGACCATGCAATTACGCCTGCCCGTGGCGGTTCCAACGAACACAGTAAAGTTTTGACAGGCTGATTGCGGCACAAGACATCAACACCACACCTAGCATCATCCAAATATCTCCTTTCATTACCGAATCAATCCATTCACATTGGTTACCAGAAGCTGGATGGACTCCCCACAGAGTCCTTCAGATAGATTTCCCATTTTAGATCGGAGCATAGCAGAGTGAGCTTCGATTGGAGCCGACATTGGAGGAGTACTTCAGGGCAAACCAGCTGTGACTTGGCTGATGTGTAGCTGTCACCGTGTGGTGACATGATATAATATGAAATGATATTGAACAACGTCGCTTTGGCACTAAATTGTTAGCAGAGCTTCAGGTCTGACAGCAGCCAGTTTATGGCTTTAATCCCAAGGTCCTTTAAACCTTGTTTGACATAAATTGAGTTTGGCTTCTTGGCAGCAGGGAAAAAAGAGCAATGGCAGTGAAAACGTGTTCACTTCCTCTGCCTTGTTTGGTTTCAATGGAAAGTTGTTTCTTTTTGGTCGGTGAAGTTTCATTTGCTCTTGCGAACCAGTATATGTCTCTTAAGGTACGAGTGGCTCCTTGGTCTGGCTGTCATCACATTTGATTTGACAGCAGTGGAAACTTCAAAGACGGACGCAAGCAATTGTGATGCTAGTCAACTTCAGACTTTGAAATGATCTTTTCCTGATGAAATCGGTTAAATTTGCAATAATTTATTCCAAATGTTATCATCCTTATAAAACGTTATTAGGAATGTATTACTATTTTACCATCCTTTTCACCCGGAAAATGGGTGAGAAAATGAAAGTTGAGATCTTGATATTTTTAATGCTTCTTTGGCCTCAACCCCAAAATAACTTTTCCATTTAGCTTATGATTCTTCCTGAGGCAAAATATAAAGATGTTTGCTTGTTTTAATGTTGCATCCTGTCGGTGTGTGTGTGTGTGTGTTTTAATGTCAAATTATCACAATGGGAAATTTGATTCTTGTGTCAAAACATGATTTGTCATTTGGTGTGGCCTAGTTGTGACCACAAAGTTATCATGGCCACATAATGGTGTTGTTCCTTTCATTGGTTGCTTTTTCCAAATATATAAAAGATAAAATAACGTCTGAGATGAAGAACACTGGGTCATTCGGGGGAGCTTCACAGGGACACGTTAGCGAACTTGTCAGATTATAAACTCCGTAGGAACAGCTCACATTGCCTACTAATCTCTCATTTAGATGCATTTTGATTAAGGTTTGAACCGTTTGGCTGCTAGAAAATGAATGTCAGCACCTGAATGATGTTGTTTTTGTAGATATCTCAAAATGGACATTTGAGTGAAAAAAAAAACATATTTTTTGTTATAACTCAAAACTATTATCCACAATATTTGCTTGCTTTTCATACATTCATATATATATATATATATATATATATATATATATATATATATATATATATATATATATATATATATATATATATATATACACATGTCGGACACCACAGTATTGGTTAACACATCTTCATGGGTCTCCTCAGCCTACTACGGGACAACATCCTCCCACATTTATGCAAGTTAATTTAATTGATGATTCTAAATAGTCCATAGGTGTGAGTATGAATAATGGTTTGTCTGTTTGTGCTAATTGCCTAATTCCAGCATGAATTCGACCTCTCGCCCAAAGTGCGCAGGGGTGGTCTTCGGCTCATTCTAATCAGGAAGAGTGGAATGAAAAATGGATGAATCCACGCATGTAAGACAAATGTGGTCAGCACAGCAAACTAATGATAGCACACCATGTCAATCAGTATGAGCGGACGCCAGTCACAAATCGCCGTCCTTTGGTTACAAAAGGCTTGTGTTTTTATAGTTGGTATGGTTGTTCTTGTTTTAGTTGTTCTTATTTAAAGAGTTTTTTTTTTTCATGCAGGTTGAAATGAAGTCCAGGGAGGTACTCAAGACGCCTTGCCTACCAACCAACCTTAAATTACCATCCCGAGGCAGTTAGACAGTCTTCACATGTGGCTGCGAGGATGTCGACATCCGCTGGCGATCTGTGATAAATCTGCTTTGCAAAGCTCAATGAAAAGCCGAACACAGGTCTGAAGGACCCGTTACCATGACTAATGCTCCCGCTGACAGCCAAAGATAAGACTTATCCTTCACCTCAGCCGAGCCATTTCTCAGCAATAATGTTCATAATTGAGTGCTCCAATGTCATTATTGTGTGAATATATTAAAATGTGATTTAAGTTATCGGGCACCAAGGTCACCAGCACAACATGTACAACAAAATGATGGTGCTGTGTATGCACTGATGCAGTGCAGACAATAAATAAGTGGAGATGGTTTGGTGGAAGAGTGGAGAATTTGGTGTTTTGCTTAATTAAATGTGCGGGAGACATCTGTTTTTAAAGGGAATCCACAACTCTGGCGCATTAATTCTGTTTGTAATAAATGACTGGATGTCAGCGTGGGCTGCAAAATCATCACAAGGGGAAGTGAGTATGTCTGTGTGCAATACAGTGACGCTTTTCCATCTGTTTGGCAAAAAACATTCACGCCATAGCTGTGCAGTAGCCAGAATGAGGAGGTATTCAAGATGGCCTAATGCTGATTGGAGCGCATTTTGAATGAGAGAAGTGAAACAAAGATGGAGTGGACATTATGCTGCTGAATCTTAGTTAAGGATGCTTCACAAGTGTGTGACAGTGTCATTAATCTTTGGAAATTGCAGAAAAAAAAAATACAAAACAATGGCCAGCTGGTGTTAGGGAAAGACCACTTTTGCTGTTTGCATTTGCTGCAAATATCCAAGCATGAGCAAGTCCACACAGCTAAAACACACACATACTGTAACATCCAGACACTATCACTCATACTAAACTAATGAGATGCAAGGAAATTAGATTAAAACATGTCTGATAATAGTTTTCACTGAAATAATTTTTTATCGATTGGTTGATAAAATAAGGTTATAATTTGCAGTACGACACTATACACCGCAACTATCTCTGTCGGTTCTCATATTTTGCTTTTTTGTGGAGTTTACAAAGGGGTCTCCAAAGTGTCCATTCATCGCCTGCAGCTTCTGTTATGCTGGCCTGCGGCATAGTGTAAAAGTAAAATGAAAGCGAGCCTGGCTCAACCTTATCAAACTCTTTCATGATCAGGGCCACAATGAAAAGAAAAACAAACAAACACAACATTGCAAGAAGAATGGGATAAAATTACTAGAAAATGCTTGAATGTTAATTGCTCCAACAAATTGTATTGACAATAATAACTCTTTGCTTTGTTACATGCTGCAAGTACACTGTTATGTGTAATTATTTTCTATATGAAGCCCTCAGTTTAAAAGATTTAGAAACCCCTAAACTAGCTACAGTAGCTATGGGTTGGCATCATAGTCTGATGGTGTGATAATGATGAGCAAAAATATCACTGTAGTAAAATGACATCTCTATTTTTACCATTGAACACAGTCTATTTCTTTTACAACAAAATGTTGAATATTAATTACATAAAGAAATGTGTACCATGTTTAGTACCAATTAAGTGAGTAAGCCAATGAAAAAAAGAAATAAAAACATATTATTCTTGTTTTTTAATTGTTCTTAACAAGTCAAAATGTCGTGTCACTGGTAAGCTATTTTTAACATGTGCGGTAATTTGACCACTTTTGGGTCACATTCGTCCACGTCATTCTTGCAGGATTTCAGCCAAGGGATGGTAGTATGAAAACTGGTCATGCCATGTTGAACTTTGATATGTGGTCACTATCGCTCATTTCCGGTTGGCATTAACACTGACATTCGGACGCCACGGTAAATGAACAAACCAGTTATCGGCCAAGCCTAAATCCAATCACAATATTACAACTCAATGCATCTGAAGGTGTCAATCACAGTTCGACGGTCATTTCTCCAAGGCTAAATTTCTGACAGGCTTAGACACATAAAAAGCTAGGAATTCAATATATGATTTATTTGTATTATTTTCAAAAAAATGTGAGATGGAATAGCCATTTTTTTGCTGCTTGTCAGCAACTGTGTTGTGTCCAGATGGCTAAAAATGTTTCCCTGTGAGTGATTGACTCCGCAGGGAGCGCTTGGCACCTGGAGTGACAGGCTGCCATCAGCGTGCAAAGATGCTAATATGAATTCTGATCACTCCCAATAGGCAAGGGACTTACCGCCCATCAGCGGCTTCTCGTGGTTCTTCATGCATGACAGTGTCAGGGGGCACACTGTAAAACCCTGGCAAATGAAGTTGGCACCACAGCCAAAGCCAGACTTTGCATTGACACCTCCCTAACCCTTCTTAAGTGATAATATTGCTTAATGTACTCCATAATGTCATAAACGCAGAGCTCTGCCCTCAAGATTTTTAGCCTGATGAGAAATTTCTCTGACAAATCACCCGCCTAAACTATGGCTGTCCTTCATTATAGATGTGTGTGTGAGCATTAGATGGTCAGAGGCTAATTACAACCAGGATAAGAGGCAAAGGGACCAGAGAGACAGCAGTCACATTTTAATTGGTGTAAATTTATGCAGATTTCTTTTTCCTAGACTCAAATTCATAAAGCGCACAACTTGTTTATTTATAGGCCAGCAGCAAACAATGTGCTTTGTTTATTTATTTGTTTAACTGATGATTTTCTCATTTCTGTTCATGTTACAAAGAGAAAATTTGCATTGTAATATCAACAAGCTGGACATAAAGCAATGTGTAAGTCCTACCAGTTACAGACGTTTTTATATTGTTAACAGCAGTAAGTTCATACTTAAAAGTAGCTCTCTCTAAGCTACCGAATATTGTGACTATATAACAAGAATTTTGACTCAAACCGCCATGAGTATCATGTCAGCCATTCTCTTCAAATGAGGGGTGATTTGGTAATTTAGGGGGTTCAATCACAGCTCTTCCATGTGGTAAAATTCTGGCGAAAAGGATGATTCATTGAGCTGGACTTGTGGAAGGAATGTCAATTGAATCAGACTTAGTGGACCTAAATCCCATTTATTTTTTAATGGGGAATTTCTCTTACATTTTTGCAAACCGGAGTGAGATTACATGCCCAAAGTCAGATACTGTAACTGCCTATGCACTGAAGATGAACCCAGGGGTAAATTATTTTTTTGTTTTGTTCTCCAAAGCAATGAACCAAATAATGCATGAAATGCATAGCTTTGTAAATTGTAGCATTTTCGCTTGTATGCCTTGAAAGCATGTCCGTATACCGAAAACCTGCTTGTTGTGTGTGGTAAGTTTACACTTTGTTAAAAAAAAAAGAAAAAAAAAAAGCATTTTTAGACAGCAAGACGACGGTGCTTTGGTGAATCATAGTTGCTTCGACTAATGTACAAATGCGGGCAAGAACACTCAACACACATGTGCACGACATCCATTTTTACAAATTAATTTGTTCAGTGAAATGTTTGAAAACTTGCATTTTGGCCTCAGTTTTGCAATGCTGTCATCAATACAAATGGCCAAAACAAAGTATCAATTTTCTGTTAAAACGATGCCATGTAAGATACTGCAATAAAAATGGAATCCTTCTGGACTGATAACTCTGTCAAGGTGACAACAACCTTTTTTTTATGAATGATCCAAGACAATCTAACTAAGCAGGGCCTAAGTTCAGATCTCAGTTGTTTTTTGACAAGTTGTAAATTTCCTTCAGATTTTTCTGACGGCCAGTTAGCGATCACCTTGAGAGGACTGCACATCAACAAAAAAGGGGGAAAAAAAAAAACAACAAAAAAAAAACAGTCAGTCTCGGCACAGCAGAAATGACGCCCTCTCCGCAATTCTTGCTTCACTTGGAAGACTGATGATACTGTCTTTTCTGCTAAGACTCCCGCTGCTTGACATCTTGACATGACGAGAAGGATGTTCCTGTCTGTCTCGTCAAATCACGGCCGTCCTGATTCGGATCCCTCCCATCCAGCGCCATGTGACGCCTCGTTTTAAAAAAGCTGCCCGTCCATCATAAACATCCTTCCTTTTATGTTAGCCGTCTGAGCGGGAAGGGCAAAGAGAGAGATCAGCCTATCAAAGGCATGTTGACAGTCAGGCAGACTGACGGAAAATCACAGGAGCAATGTGCCAGCCGTAGCTCGGAATTTCACTCACAAGGTCGTCTGTGATTATTAGATACTCAGATGTTGAGAAGTGTCCGCAATCGCGCAGCTACAGTCAAGATCACGTGTAACGCAAGCGTTAATCGTATACGTCAATGTTCCTTCATCAGTCTTTCGCTAAATATTCTGAGCAGGTCTGCCGTAGTCCTAAATTAAACCCCCTCACCTTGATGCCATATAAATGTAATACTGTCAATAAAGTGGGTATAAATAGATAGGGGTGTAACCATTCATAATCTACCTGAATATTTTAAGAGGGTCTTATGGGCAAGAAAAGGGAGTGAGAAGTGATCAATCGTCTTACTACAGCCTCTACAATCAGAGGTGCGCTAATTGAAAAGATGTAGAGTCATCTGTCCGCCCTAAAGGAGGCACTTCATCAGATGTTTCCAAATAATTTGCCACAGATGAACAAAAACGTCCCTTGTCTTGTGTCTTTTCGCCTGCGGTCTGGATAGCGAAAGAGTTGCGTGTTGACTGTCTGCGGAGAAGCGTTGAGAAATGTTAAAGAGACCTTTTCACTGTCTGACCTCTTCAGTTTGTGAGTGTTGAAGTTCTTTAATGGCGACATGAGCAAAACGCAAACTCCACCGTTTGATGACAAGGACGAGGTCTGAAAACTAACGGGAGGGTAAAAAGACATTACGGTAGCAAAGCAATGCCTTACGGAGTAGTTCATGAAATATGCAGCTGGTCAGGGTCTTAAAGAATATCACGAGTATTTAAGGTGGATTGGAGGACATATTTTAAAGGCGCTGGCTGCGAACCTTCATCGCATGTCCACCTTTCCCTGAATCATTCTATTTTCAGAGTGAGGCTAATGAATTGGTCTATGGAAAAGGTTTTCACTGCAGGCTCACAATGAGAAATGATAAGAGATTATTTTAGAATGAAGATCAATGGCAAAAGTCCAAATGCTGCAGCAGCAGGAGACACTTGCGTCTTAATGTAAGAAGAGTGGAGCGACACAAAGCCAAGGCCAAAGGCAAGCTCTTCATCTCCCCGATTCACTTCAGAGTGGAAATTAGTCTGTGCCAGCGGTAGAGGATTTTTACAAATGAATTATCTGGTATATTAATAGCCCGAGAAGCATTTATTAAACACTATGAGTAAAAGTACCTTTAATTATGCATACTTTATTAAACCTGTTTGACTTAACTGTCTGCTGTGCAGGTGCATTCTTCATATTAGTCAGGTAAAAGTAAAGGCAGATGTAGGTGCTCCAAACAATGACAAAAAGCTATTAAAGTGGAACCTCTGAAACACAATTCATTTCGGACCACCGGACATTACTTCCAACAAGCTCAAATTTAGAAAGTTTTCTCAAAGTCCCATATATATATATATTTTTTTTTTCTACTCTAAGGCACACACATTTATAAGGTGCAGGCTCGATGAAAAGGTCTATTTTTTTGTGAAACCCTAAATTACAGGGGTTACATGGCACACTAAGGGAACCAACCAGAACAGCTAATGAGTCCAACTTGATTCAGCTTTCAACATCCACAAATAAGCTGGATCTGACTACAAAGTGCACTGTTGATTTTTGAGAAAATTAAAGTATTTGAAGTGCACCTCATGGCCCAAAGAATACAACAGCAAAATTGCTACTTTTACAATTTGAACTTTTCACCACATCTACTGTAGTTCCTCGCTCGCTTTGATTTAGCTTTACTGTCAATCGAAGTATGTCTGGTGCATCATTCTTTTATTCAGATTAATATCATCAAATCTATAACAATAATATTTGCACCGGCAGGTGGCTCTCTGTCTTTCGCAGGACATTTTGTCCCCTGACATGAGCGAGAGTTGCTGCCCTGCCCCTTCAGTTTTCTGACGTGACCGCTGCGCTGACAATGGTGTCAACTCGTCCCCTTAAGGGGGGGCCACCTCCAAGTGATTTGTGGTTGGGAAAGACTGATGAAGTACTATTTTCACCCTGCTTCTTTGCAAAATCAATTCTACATGTAGGAGTGCGCTTTATGAATGATGGAGACCTCCTCAAGCCATCCATACAGCTGCCCAAAGACACAGCCCCAGTCCCCATCGCACCTACAAGGCAGGAGGGAAGCAATCACTCTTCTCAGCGGGCCATGCATTACGTACCCACACCCACGCATCAACATACCACCATGAATACACAGATAAACCAACAAGGCCAACACGCAGATCCGCAAAGTTAGACGAATAGAGGAATGCGACATCAAAACTGTGGCTGCTTTGAGAAAAGTCACACTTTTTTCAATGATATTTTCATATGTGAATTCTGCGTTGGGTTACCCAATACAGGTAATTAAAGGCCGGAATTAAACTGTCATGCCTTTCTGTGTCTTTATTTGTATGTGTCAGTGCAGAATAAAGAGAAAGAAATATTCACGGGTGAGTGGAGAGTGGTTTCAGTACTTTCATCAGACCCAGCATCTGAGAGCAAAGAGAACGGCTGGATTTTTTAAAAGAGTTTATATGCCCAATTTTATATTCTATTTAGCGGTTCGTTTTAGTGACTAAAATTTGGTGGAGTTGTGAAAAAACTCGGTCACTTCGGTCTTTCTCAAATAGTGGGCCGTGCCCTCTGTTGGCAAGGGTGGCGCTTCTGCCTTGTTTTGCGCTGTCTAGTGTAATTGCAAATCTGGGGCAGTAGGCGCTGCTGTGGCAATCTTATTGTCAAATTCTGCGCAAGGGGTTAAAAACTTGATAAATTGCTTCAACATGTTTTTATAAATGACATTAATGATTTAGGTGATTAAGAAAGAAATCTGCACAATTTTTTTATAGCTTTTCATCTGATTATTTATTTATATTTAAGATATTGGTGTTACCGTTCCAGATCCATTAATATTCAATATTATTTATTTGTTTAAAAGAAACTTTTCTGCATCAAACAATTCAGTTGGTCAAAAATGTTTCTAGCTTGAATAAAGGATTGACTTCTTTTTTTTCATTCCAGGCACATTGATGCCACATGATGGGGGTGCTTTGCAAAAAATAATTGGGAAACACAAGGACTTCAATTGACTTCTTTTTTTGCGACATTTTAATATAGCAACATTTCTTAATTTCTTAGTTACAGAGCAATACCTATTCATGTTGTAACAAAATGAATAAAAATAACAAATGGATACAGCTGTCCTGCTTGGTGAAAGAAAAGCAAAAACTTGGAAGACTGCTGTGAGACTTACAAATGTAATCTTTAACAATATTCTTACCTCAATTAGTCTCCTCCTTACATTATAATTCTCGTAAGTCAAAAACATTATATGGGTCCAGTATACTGTGGTTTTCTTCCGTTCTGTCTTGCCTCACACTTGCTAATCACAAACTGAAACATTGCAAGTGATTGTTGAATTATGATATAAAAATATAGAAGAATAATGTGTGTGCTTGTTTGACTATTTAATTTAACCCGTTTCAGGGCAAGCAAACACGAGTAGTTCAAGCTAAAAAGTGTGTATATTAATTTATTTATGTATAGTATAAAAATGGTTAGCGATAAAGAGATACTGTAAAAGTTGCTAGGTGCAATATTTCACATTAAGGGTTAATATCACAGTATGTCATGATGACACTCAGCAACAGCTACAAATATGACCCCAAAAGCATATGACTGTTACTATTGGAAAAATCTAACCAGACCCTAAACGTTACGGTGACTGAGTTTGGGTTGAGATTTTTTTTTTTTTCAATAAACACTGTTAAAAGTAAAATGTTCAGCGTTGAGGATTTTTGATGTGGAGAAGCTTGTTTATTTCACTCTGCGCCACATTCACCTACTAAAGCTTTTCTTTTTTCATGTCTTATTTGATGTTATATTTCATGCACACGGAATAGCAAGACCCATGCCATTGTGATAACTTCCATTTACAGCGTAAGCCGGGAGAGATGCTGTGCAGAGGCCGTATACTATTTATGGGTTAATCGATACAGTCCCTGGATGACACCATGTCCCTGCTACTTTCTGTCATGATGATGGCTCACTAATTTTGGAGAGGCTGCTTTCTCCTCCTGCCTTTAGCCTGCTCCAAGATGTTTTAATTTGGCTGTAAAAATGCCAATCACTATGGTTACTTCTTGTTCCCGAGGGAGGTCATGATGGGGGCAAGTCCATAGGAGGAAATATATTCACATAGTTCTCTTTAGAAACCCTGCTAACCCCTGACATCCCATTTGGGTTGTAACTTCATGTTGTTAAAGTGACAGTGACCCACCCGCCCTGCTCTTGGAGAGGCTGGGGCACGGCCAAATCCTGGTCAGAAACACCCTTAATTCTTGCCCTACTCACTTTGCGTGTGTGTGTGTGTGTGTGTGTGTCTGCATTTGAACTACGGTAATTCCTTAGTCTGTGCTCTAATGCGTATATTACTATGTAATGTGCATGCTGTATTGAAAATGTTGATTTTAATGGGATATTTTTGTTGATTTTTTTTTACCAGGTGTAGAAAAAAAAACCTACACACATACAGGCTCAGAGAGGTTCATACTCTTACTTGGTCTCCTGAGATACTGCTGGTCCAAGGAAAAAGAAAAGTGAGGGAAGTGATGAAAAACTCTCATTACCTCAGTCCTAAGACTTGACGCTGCTTCCTTGAACTGACTTTGATCCCTCCCTAACATGGATATATGGAAGAACTGATGCTTTTACTGTGATGAAAGCCAACATTTAACAGCTCACATTAGGCAAGAAGGGATATGACATCAGGCATATTTGCATTTCAGAAGGCTGTGCACAGAAGGGATTTGACATCATTTTTACATCAAAAAATGTAAAGTCTAGTTTATTGTGTTCTGTTGTTATTGTGTTTGTGAATGTTGCCGGGCGTCGTGGCATTTGGACGGCATTTTCTTTAGAATATTCCTGACGCCCTTGACGATTTGGTGACTGAAAGTAGACGAGGCCGGATCACACCTGGCCTAAGTTGTGACACAGGTGATATAAAGCAATTTCGGTGGTTTTGATAGGGATGCGGGCACATATTCTCAGTCACTCACCTTTCATTTCGGTCATAAATACGACAACATCGCATATTGAACCCTCAGAATCAGGGCTAGCTAACTCATTGGGCAATGGATGTGAATGCTAAGGCTTCTGGACAGTACAGGGTGCCAAAACGTGTGTGAAAATTCACCAGTATAACTATATTCAGATGGAAAAAAAACAAAACATAAATCCTAAGCCAAAACAAAAAAATGTGTTTACATTTTAAATTAATATAAACAGTCAAATAATGTCTAAAGAGGTGAACTATCCTTTCTTCAATGAGTTAAATATGTTAAATTAATATGACCTTGAGATTGTTTAATTTAAAGAGAAAATGCAGTGGAAATGCAAGGTGAATTAATTTGAAATGTATCAATCTTGCCCAAGCAGAGAAGCAGCTTTCACAAAATTGATTCTCAAATGTCTGGATTGGTTGCTCTTGGTTTCCAAATGTATTATTCTGGTAGTTGCTTTTTAAATGGTAAATGAAAATCCATCCATCCATTTTTGAGAGCGGTTTATCCTCACAAGGGTCTGACTTTGGCAACCAGTTCAGGGTGTCTCCCGCCATACCCCAAACTGGTCGCCAGCCAATCGCAGGGCACACAGAGACGAACAACCATTCATGCACCCAATCACAAGTAAGGACAATTTAGGAATTGTCTACATGTAACCGGCTTATTTAAACCCGCGTAGACTCCCCCTCGTCATTGTTGTTTGTTTATTTAAAAAAGCCGCGTCTACATGAAACCGCATAGTACGGTTTCAAATCCGTGCACAAGCATGCCAAGTCGCTAGGCGGCAGTAATGTCGCAAATTCGGTCCAATCAGAAAGAATTTCTACCTCTGACAATTCCAATCAGAAAGAACTTTCGCCTCTGACATTAACGGTATAGTGCGATGGCACAAATCCCCGTTGAAGCTGGTCACACGCAACCACGAAACCGGAGACTTGGACAAACCTCCACTTTGGCTGGAGGTTTTGAAACATTAGATTTTGATGGAAAAAAAAGACTGACCACATACAGCAAATAGGGCAAAACGGAGACATTTACTGCTCATTTGCAAGAACACATGTAGACAAGGCCAACACGCATGCATGTTTTTGCAATGTGGGAGGAAGCTGGAGAGTACCCATGCAGGCTCGGGGAGAGCATGCAAACTCCACACAGGAAGGCCAGAGAGAGGTGGGTTGAACTCAGGTCCCTGAACTGTGAAGCAGACATGTTAACTGCGCCTCAGAGCTGCCGGTATATGAAAGTGTAATGACTGAATTAATGACTAACATAAGTTCGAGTAATGATTTTTTTGTAATTTAATAAAAGTCATTAACAAGCAAAAATGGCTTACACATATTTATTAAAGGTAAACTAAAAAAGTTCTAATATGTTGTTGAGAAAAGTGAAACATGATCGAGTAAAACTAAGGCATATGAAACTTGAATATGAACCAGCTAAAATAGGTGATAATTGAAGCAATGCCCAATTTGTATTACGACAAATGATGATCCCAAATGCTCCTCCTGGCCAATTGGTATACCGCTCGCTCTTTGTGAAGTGATGCGCAAACTGATAGTCCTGACCAATTTTGCGTCATTCACTCGTGGAGGTCCTTACGAACATACTTGAGTGTATGGATTCCAGTAAGCAAGTTCATTCCTAGTTATGCTATGTCAAAGACTCTTTGAGCTAAATTTAAAGGTAAGTAGAGGAGCCACGACCATGGATGCAAGTTTTCACTCCCACAATGGCGCAAACGCCCCCGGATTGCTCTTCATGCAATCAATCACAAACCAAGCACAAAATTTACAGTCAAGATATGAACATAAACCTCAGAAATGTGAGGCAAACATGCTTAACATTTGTTAACTTGCTGCCCAAGGAAAGTCATGCTGTCCAATTAGAAAATAAACAGTATTTTGTCAAAGCTGCATTGATTGCACTCTTGACACGAATAAATGAATGGATACAGTGAACGCTAATCAGAAGAACACTTAAATCCAAACGCTTAATTGTGTCATTACACTTGAGTCATAACGATTGTTTTTCATCCCAGTAATCCCTCGTTTATGTTTTCATTGTATCATGAGCTTGTCATCCAGATTGTTTGTGTCGTGGTCATGGATATTGTGTAAAGTGTTGTTGTTGTTGTTTTTTGATGACATAAAAAAGAACTGGAGGTGTGATGAGACTCACGCATCCGGTAGAGGTAGGAGGATACTTGTGGAAATGAGAGGAGGGGAGGCGTCCTCTTCGCACGCAGCTCAGCCTGACAAGTAAAGAGTTAACGGGGCGGTGGGTTTGCCCATTCTCCACTTTGAGTGACGCGATCATCCCTCTTCTTCCCCCAAGTTTGCTTGTTACCAGAGCAGGCGGCCGAGCTGCTTGGACGCGAGCTGCGTTCCGTGTTTCCGAGCGCGTGCGTGCGGGCATGCTTGTGTGACATCCTCGAGCACAACAACACGCCGACAACGTCGCCGACGCGAACGCGCCACCTCCGACCCAAAAAGCATGATGACTTTTTCCTCTCCGGCGGACTCCTCGATGTTGTGCCGAGGCGTCAAGCTTTCTGTGTGAGCGGAAGGTGGACCTTCCCGAATACGGCCAGTGGCTTTGTCGTGCGAGGAGAAAAAACAAGGAGGAGTTTGGCGGAAATCCCCACAAATAGTCACAAATGCCACGGAGGAAACAAGAGGCGCCCAAGCGCGCTTCAGGTACGTATCGCACTATCACGCGTGCGTGTGCCGAATAGCTTTTATGCGCTTCACGTGTTTATTTCACCCTAGGATCCGATAGCAATGAATGATCGCGACGTCTTTACCGTTCATGTGTGTAATAATAGGGTGGAAGTAGATTGGCGCCCGCTTTATTCTGCTGGCATAACTTCTTCACGCGAGCTAAAAAACAAAGTCGAATCCGTGCGGTCCTTTCTCTCTCTCTGGGCAAGATAAACAATTTTGGAGTAGACAATAGGAGTTTCGTGGGCTGGAAGGAGCCATAATCGACAGTTGCCATGTCCGATTTGACGGTTGATTGATTGGCTGTCACGCGGCTTTGATGTGATCCCTCCGGATTTGCATCAGAAAATCACTTCCCACCATGTGCTGCAGGCCCCTGACGTCACGTTTAAACCACTTTCAAAGGATCTGTGTACTTTTTCGCCTCCCCTCGAGCACACACACTGATGGTCAAGTGACTCACGTAAAAGTGAGGAGGGGAAAGGCGTCTCGTTTTTCTTTTTATTCAGCGCATTTTTGCATGTGTTTTTACTAACTAACCCAAAATGTACTACTTACACACGAGTAAGGCGTTTACGGGCTGTCAACTGCAGTTTAAAACAACAGGAGGCGCTAAAACCCCTGACAGTCATTTTAGACGATCAGAAACCTGGAAAAAAGTCAAATCATGGTTAAGGGTCCTAGATCAGGTATTTGTCAATAGAAAACATTTACTTTGATTTGTCATATTCATTTTCAATGATCTACTTTCTTTTGGGCAGCACAGTGGGGGTAGCGGGTAGCAAGTGTCCCTTTCATTTCTGAGGTTGCGAGTTTGAATCCGAATACCAGCCTTTCTGCGTCGAGTTTGCATGTTTAGCCTGTGCTCTGGCTTCTTCACACGTTCCAAAAGCATGCCCGCTACGTTAATTAAGACTATAGTCTGTCCATAGGTGCAAGTGTGAATGGTTGTTTGTCCCACCTTTGACCAAAAACTCAACCGAGATAAGCTTCTGCTCTCCTGTAAATCTGTGATGTAACAAAAGTGTATGGATAGCTGTTTTTTTTGTGTTTCCTGTAGTTTGCTGGAATCTGAGTAATGCGCACGGTACGCAACACTTCCCAGAAAAGTTGTGCTATGATGTAGCTCTGAATGAATTTTGCGCAAATTCTTGTAGTTGATCGCCATAATGTTGTTCTTTATAGCACAAACTACTTGATATTGAATCTCTGGCACCTCTGCTGGTTGCAATCAAATAGTTCACTCCCATTTTGCCACAATTCAATCAAGATGTGTTTCATCAACAAATCAGTTCTACACTGATTTTGTAATAATCAATTCCACAAATTACTTGGCGCATTCCTAACAGGGAGACGGCAGTTGTGCACACTCTGACATTGTACCTGTCGAAAAGCAGTGCTTTGAACGTTCTAAAACTTGAATAAAGTGTTCCTGAAAGTCATTAGCATGCATTCACTTGGCCAAAACACGTTTTATATAAAGGTACCCAACGGTTGCATGAATCAGGCTTGAAACGACACACACAGACACACACACGCGAGTGAAAACATCACACTCCTTTGCGCACATGTTCACTTTGAACGCACACACTCACACAGTGGCCAGGGGAGGTGGGAGGAGCGGGTAAGGGGTTGTAAAAGGAGCTGTGTGCTATGTAATGGAGGGGAGGAATGGGTTTGCTCTGTCAGACCGGGCCGCCACAACGGCTTTGTTTCATGTTTGATTTAATTGTCTCCACCCTGACAGGCCCATTCATCAATGGTTTTAATGGTCAATCAGAGACAGGCTGAGTGAGTGCTCCCATTCTGTTTAGCCATAAGCTGGCCCAGGCTTTTATTTCATCAAAATGCCCCAGCCTAATGTACATGCTCACTGGCTCAGAGTGGCCGCGGGGAGCACATAAAGAATGACTGAAAGCTTTCTGATTTCAGATCAGTGAGAAGGATGTTTTGTTCCTCCTCCTTGCTCGCTCTCCTCCTGCCCGCTACATGGCTGTTTGTCTGTTGATGAAAGGGAATAAAAGGGCTGTAATACAGATCGTTTGGTGTTTGTAGAAAACAACTTTTTTCTCGCTGAAACCGCGCTTTGTGCATTCATTCATCCATCCATTTTCTTCATTTTTTTCACACTCCCCTTGCACCCCTGTCAGTCAGCCTGTGCAGCTGCAAGTTATAAAGTTGTCAACTGTTCAGTGGCACACAAAGGGTGATGATGAATTGATTGCAGCACAGAGCGTGGTGATAGAGAGAGCAAAGAAAAGGATGACAGATGATGGGCCTTGATTAGGGACTTAGGGGGAGAGTCGGCCCACTGCAACCTTGAGACTTGCATGAAAAATCTACCTCCCCCATACACACGCACGCACGCACGCACCCTGTGTTGCTCCCTCATTGTCTCTCAAGCACACACGCTACCACGCACACACACACACACACACACACACACACACACACACACACACACACACACACTCCGGCGCTTACCATCTTCTTTGCGAGTAGAAAACTTGTTTTGCCTGCTTCATTAGCATCGGTCCAATTAGCCGAGAGGCTGATGGAGTCCTGACAGGCCTTGTGATTGGAGATGACAAGCTCGGGGTGCCCGGCCGAATGAGGTTTGCCACCACTTTGATGTAATCAACTTGATATTACACAGAGCTGCTCGCCTTTGGTTGTGCTGTAACTCAATTTTGCGCTGCAGGTGACAAATGGGCCACGTACCTGCATCAGGTCTGAGTGTTCTTAACAACTGGGGGCAGGCGGCTTTGTAACCTAACTGAGCAAATGTGTATGTGGAAGTGAGAACCCTCATTCTTTGTTGCTGATGACGGTTGAAACATTGCACCGGCCTAGCAAAGTCAACAATGGCAAAAACACAGTCGCTTCAATGAGACGGTCTGTGGAACTGTGCTAAGTCTGCTCGACCCCTACTACTTTGCACTTTATTCAGGAAAGCGAGCGTGGGTTTTCGATCAACTCGCGCGACTGTTTCTGAGACAGAAAGACAGCCAGGGGAGCTGATTCAGTTTGGAATGTCCTCCATGGTGACCGTCTCCCGTTTCTGCAGGCTCAGATTTCTATGTGCCAGACTGGCAGCCGTCGCTCATCGGCCCCCGCATATGTGCAAATCAGAGGGCATCTACTTTGTGATTTGTTGGCTTGGCTCATGCTGCGTGTGGTAGGGATAGATGGGCAGTGAGGTATTTGTAACAGCAACCCACTTGCTTAGATCACCTTGTGTCTTCTTTCCATATGCCGAGTTAGCGACACAAATACAAGGACTTGGAGCGCACACATTGCGCACACATGTTGTTTCCACGTCGTAAAAGTAAAATGAGGTAAAGTGTTTGCGTTTCCCTCTGCCCACCTGCTGTTTTATCTGTGTGCACTGTGGCCTAACAGGAGCAGCGGGGGTCAACTGAGCGACTTTTAAATAACGACGCGCCTCCTTTTATTCACAGGTGTAAGTAAATGTTTGGGCCTCGCAGGCCTGCTCGCTAATGAAAGTCTTTTGGCCGGATTCCGTTGAAGTTGAGTCACGTCTGTGATCTATGTGTCTGATAAGTGCATACCTAATGAGACCGTGAGCACCAGTGGAAGGAGGAAGGCTGACAGAGTGTTTCCCGCTGGTATTGACAGATGCCTTTTTGTTTTTGCCATGGGCCTTGAATCCATAAATCCTGCCTGGGTAATGATAACATTGCCACCCTGCCAGGAAGTGAGAGCAAAAGATGAGAAAAGGCAAAGTGGGGGAGGACAAGGAGGAGCTGTTGGTGTAGGGCTTGATGAGAAAGAGAAGAAAAGCGGGGTGGTAAAGTGGCCCTCGTCCGCGTTTTAACACACACTTGACAGATGTCAGGCCGGCGGGTTGGGCTCTGGGATAAGAAAGAAGCGCAGGGTCGCAAATAGAAAAGTGTTAGCCATCCGCTCTCCCGGCTTTCAGTGCTTTCAGACGAGGTTTTCAGCAGGGACGGCTGTCTGGGCGCCGAGTAGCAGGCTTTGTAAAAATAGTCCCACCGCTCTTGTGATAGATGCAGCTGCACCGTGGCGACAATTGGGGCGCACTCCAAGCTCCACCACCTCATCCACTCTCAGTCCTCGCAGAGGTAGAAAGCCTGGCGGGATGTGTGCTCGTTTTGGGGAAACTGAGCTGCGCTGTTCTTCGGGGGGCCTGAAACCCAATCCGGGAGGAGAATAGCCCGGCCATGCCAGAGAGCCGATTTCCTTTTCAACAGAGTCATTTATCACTGACCCACCCTTCGCTTCTGACATGGTGACGTGTGTCATTTATCAAACTGGCTTTAGCAGACACACATGGGAGGGAGGTGGATGCGTGCGGTGCGGTAGGCTGAAAGAGGCTGAAAAACAGTGACAAAAGAAACATGGAAGAATGGCGAAAGAGACGAACGGGCAGAAGAGAAATGACGTGCAAGGAAGGGATACTTTTTTTAACGCGAACGTTAAGAGTGATTTATCAGGGAAACTTTCCTGAAAGCTGCAAGAAGTTGGACGAAGGTGAAAGAGACGATTGAGTTACCCTAAGTTAATGTTTTGACGAGTGACAGAATGTTCCTCAGTGACCGAAGACATCTTTATGTAGGGGACAAAAAATAATATACAGTCACAACAAGTGTTTGCTTTGCTTTTCTGTGCACTCTATTCTACATACAAATTGAGCTCTTTCAGCCAGGCTTTGCATGTGCGTATGTGACCATATGGCGCCAGTGTTTAATGTGGTATGTGTGTGCGTGTGTGTGTGTGTGTGTGCGCGCGCTTGCTGTTCCCTGATGAGCTGGGCTGACAGGTATCACTCACTCAGCAGCCTGGCCTTTAAATGAACCCGGGCTGCTCTGCTCTCCCGTGGCCCTAACAGGCTCTCTGAAAGATGGATGCTTCTTTAAAAATCAGATTAATGATGGATACCGGGCTTATAGTGCCATTTATCATGAAGAATATTATTTAGGCCGATCTTGTATGGCTGTAACTGGAGAGCCAGGATGAGAAGAAGCAGGGTGGAAAGCCTTAGACAGACACTCACTGTGTGATGGATGGCTGAGCTCTCTCTCTGAGTGTTACTAGACACCAGTGCCGCAGCAGTAGACCATAATCAGATAGCCCAGGGATGTTTATACCGAAACTACACTTCCAGCATTGGGGAGTTGCTGTATGAAAGGTGTAATCTCAGAAAACAGAACTCAGAACCTGAAGGAATTGTTACGAGTTTGTGACCAGTCACATCTGAGCGTGCCCTTGTTCATCAAGGTAAAGCATGTGTTTTAAATGATGTTTTCTGTATGTAAAATACAGTATTTACATTAAACGGTTACAGAGGCAGTAACTTTTTGCTAGTAGGTATGAAAAAAGATGTCAAAATTTCCCTTCTCCATCTCAAGCTGGTGGGCAGAGGCGGTTTGATTCCCAAATGTCGTTATGATCCAGCGCGTTCAATTTTAAGTCTTTACCTCAATTTTGTGTAGTATTTTTCTGCATACTCACTACTTTTTTAGTACACCCATGCTCATAGGCACCAGCGTCTGCTCCCGCTCACTTTTACGTCTCAAACCCCTGGCAAGCATGCTTTTCCTTAACCCCCACACCAAAATAAACGTGGACGCGTGACATGGAAGTGGTAACAAAATAGTTTGAAGTACTTTGGTTCAACTGATGTTGAACCCCTTTGGTGTGAGTGCAGCGGCAGGGCACATGTGGTTTTGTTTGCAGCTGTGAGTATAGAAGAGAAAAAAAAAACATTTTCTGTATCAGTATCATGATATTTGGCCTACCAACCTTGGTATCAAATCCAAAATTACTAAACCACCCATACCTAACGGCTGGGTGATATTTCAACATCAGTATGTATTGTGATGGACACATGATGGAATGTGGACATGAAGCAGCAGCAGCTGAACCAATGAAGAAATGTGCACGTGTGCTCATTTGTGAGCTATATACATGCCCAACAAAAATGTGGCTTAACTTAATTCAAATCAGTTAAACGTCAACAATAACATTACTTTGTAGAAACGATTCACGTTATGTACTTACAGTCATAATATCATGAAGAGGTACACAAAAAGTGTACATTCCTTCAAAAGTAGTAAAATTAGTAAAATTAGTTTTTACTTTTAGATATTTTGAATGCCATTTTCCTCGATTGTTATGGTTTACTTAATTCGGTTAATTTGGTTATTTAATTTGCTTCCTGGTTTGTCGGCATCATTACCACTGAAACTTACTGCAGCTAACTACCGCGGGTAATGTGGCTAACAAACAAAGTTGGCTGTCTAAGTGGATTTCGGCTTTCAAAAACTAGCAAGCAAGATTGTGTGTTAATAAATAATAAATATGTTAACAATTTTGACTGATAATACTCCCAATATGCTCAGAGATGAAGAAACTGGCACACGTTTCATGCTGTCCACATACGATTTAGTTGCTCACTTGAAAAAGTTTACTGTATTTTCATGTCTAATTTGTCATGTACTGAAAAATATGAATATTTTTAATTTGAGCTATAGTTTTTGACAATATTTTGGCACTGCAATTTTATTTGAAGTGACAATGAGTCTTTTTTTTCATCTTATTTTATACTTTAAAAGCCATACAATTTACAGCTAGCTTCAAATTTTTGGAGGAAAAAGACATTTTCCTTACATATCAAAAATTAGTAAATGCAAAAAAAAAAAAAGACATTTTCCATTTGTTATTCTGTCTTGCAAAACAGACTGCTGTATGATGATTCTTTGCTTATCTACAGATTGAAGCAGACATTATTTTTGATTGAGTCAAATCAAATCGAATCATTTTGAATCGCAAATCAATTACAAATTGAATCGATGACCCCAAAATTGGACTCAAATCGTGAGACAGTCAAAGATTCCCACCCCTAGTTTTTCGACATCAAAATATTAATCATCATTCATTTACTCTTTGATTCAGCAAAACTTGACCATTTACAGATATTTTTGACACCCTTGTCTACTGTGTTTCACACATCATGTCTCGTTTTTACTCGAGATCTCGCTGTTGTAAGATTACGTCCACAGGATCTCGTTATGGAAAAAAAAAGCCTCATTAAAAGTACTATCTTTAGGCCCAAAACAACATCGACTCATTGACTCGATTTTTTTGTATCAGTGACAAGTCAAGTAATCAAATGAGCCAGTAAGTAAAAAGTGAAAATGAAACCCTTTGAAAGATCAAGAAGAGGAACAACACAACATGACAAAGCTAAACAAACCCAACACTCAAAGTAAAAAGCGGACTTTTCTACCAAAATGGACTAAATTATTTGGTTATAATATGAAGGTGATGATGGATGCCACAAATAACTTTATTCTCGTAGTTCAATCAATTTTACTGTTACATTTGTTAATATCTGATATTGGTTTTTGCTTGTGTATTGTATATGCAGTTTGAATCTTAGACTTACTTTGTCCTTTTTCTGCGCAATTTTTGGTAGTGTTTTTGGGAACATTTCTGTTGGGACCCATAGTTTTTTACGATTGCAACTCCAGGGGGCTGAACAGTTTCCAGAGGCCAAATTAGCGTTTTTATTTTTATTTTTTTACTTTTTTTATTTCCGAGTTTCTTTGAATTTTTCAGAGTCATATTGGCCACTTCTTAAAGCCAGACATGATACCTGTCACCTCACCCAACCTTGCCATTAACTGACTATTAAGTCTTGAAATTGTCAACAAATGTAACATTCAGGGTAAGTCCAAATGTTGTGGTTGGCTCTCCATTTTTCTGTGATGAGATAAGCGCTCGTAAAATACAGAATCCTGAGTTCATCAAAATGCTCCACCATCATCAGTGTGTGAAAGCGCTTTAAATGTTCCTTGCGTGGCAACATATGCCACACTCGTTACAAAAATTTTATTCGTATATAAGGATTATTCGTATATAAGGATTCTGTTTAAAGTACACAACCAAAGGCAAAAACTTCAGTAACTGTAGATTTACTGCAAACAGTAAAATGTTTTGTCATGTAAAAAATCCTCTTTTGGCACACAAACTTTTTTTTTTTTTTTTTATGTGTCTTTCACCCTCTCCTATGCCTCGAGGTTTATGGTGGTCATCCATCTTCAAGCTGTGTCCATCACCTCTTCGTTGCTAGGCAATCATGGCAGCAGCTGCGTAATGGGAAAGGGTTTATGTTTTCTCTTTCTGAACTTACCCACCCCTCGGAACTCCATCTCTACCCTGGGATTAATTTTTCATCACATTTTTTTTTAATTCGTGCAGAAATAAAAGCCATCAAATTTAGGATAGCCTAAGGTTTGCTCTACAGACATTCCTCATACGAACATTTGGAGATAGATTTTGTCAGATTTTGTAGATTTTGTCAGATTTTGTATGTAGTGCATTTTCTGTGATGCCAACACTGGCGCTGCCGTCATAAATAAACCTTCCGCCCAGTACATCTTTCCCCTGCTGATAGTGTAGTGCAGGGATGCCCAACAAAGCTCAGCACTTTTGCAGTGATAACGCAAAACAAAGAGTAAAATGACCCAGGCAGGATAGACATATTTACCGGGCAGTAACTAATTAGAATGGGCCAGAAGTGCTATGAAATACTGGACAGTATACTGAGAGAAGGCACTGCCTGTCACTCAATGTTAAGCAGGAATTGTTCTGAGAGGACAGTCATTGCTGCAAAATAAACTCTACCATAGCAAGAAGTGGATGACATGATTGGCCTAGGCACACTTTCATTTTAAAGTTTTTCCCGGAAGAATGGTACAGTGACAGCGGTCAACTTGTTAGTCTCTGGCGTGCAGCTCCGGATGTACTAAACACAATGCTTTGTTTCCGATTGACATTCTTTTGTCGGCTAATTTTTAGTACTAACGACGTACTAACAAATTCAGCTAATGAACTGGCACCCAGAAAGTAACTCGTTTGTATGTAGAGGCTGTCTGTAGTCAGTCCTCCTCAAAATTATACATTTTAAAATTCACATTTCACACAATGATATCATTTGTCACTGGGGTGGTATCGTTATTAGTACACATGTTTCCATCTGTGACACTTTTATAGTTTAGGAACCTATTAGTACCCTATTAGCCATAGATGAGGTACACTTACATTGGAGTACAATAATTCACACTTTGGGGTAGTTTGGAGAGGATTGTACCTTGATTTCTTGAATTCTCTCCTACCCTAAATCTACTAAAGATATATGACTTGCATTGCATGTGTCCATATCATTGCCGGTGAAATGGCCACCGTTTAGACATGAGGTCACACAAAGCACTGTACTTTCACACTGACATGATATAGCTGAAGCTGTTTTTGAGGAGAGTTCACGAGGGTAGACTGTGTTAAAAGCCTGCTGTGTAAGCTGGTTATAAAAACATTCCATTGACAAGGTATTCTAAGTATTAGGTCCAAGACAAAAATCAGACCTGCTACACCTCATTTGGACTCCAAGCTGACGTTGTTTTGTTTTTTGTTTTTTTTTACTCTTGATCTTTTTTTTCTTAATCAATCTTGTTACAGTCTGTCCAACTCCATTCACAGATCCTAAATTTTCACTAATTGCCTTGTTACAGTACTTGAGGCCTAAACAATTAAGAGGAAAACTCACAAAAGAATTGCGAGGTAATGAAAAAGGTAGCATGTACTGTGGCGCAGTGTGAATAATCACATCAATGAATAAAACAGGCTTGATGAGGAATTTTACCACTGTTTATAAGATAAGCTTTGTGATGCTGGTGGATTCATATTCAATACTAGGAGTATATGAAACACCATTTTTTCCAAAATGTGTATTTATTTTTGAAACATCTGTCCCTAACCTAGCCGACTAAACTTGAATTTGAACATTAACATTGAAATTGTGAAATGCACCAACAGGCATGGGACCGATACCAGATTCTGACAGTACAATAACCTTGAGCAAAAATATCATCATATCATGGTATTGAAATCACAGCTCACCAAACATATTAATTTAAAATCTTTTTGGGTAAATTGCCATTTTTCTACATTATAAAAACTGTTTCATTTTTTAACAAAATATATAACACAGCATTGGTTAAAATAACAAATGTTTACCATGCTGAATTAAAATAAATATGTAAATAAAATTGAAACAAACCCTTAGTGAGCAACACGGATTTTGCTCACCAATAAACATATCCTGTACATGAATTCTTTCTGATTGAACACATTCAATTTTAACTGAAATATGGGCACTTAATTAGTATAAAATAACAATATTTTAAAAAATGATCAATCACTCAACTATTATGTGTATCAATTAATAATACAATGTGGATTCTGTCATTTTCTGTTGACTATTTCCTCACACATGCACACAGGCACATACATACACGTCAACGCACATAGTCAACGTGAAGTGACAGAATCCACATTTTACTATTAATTGATACACTTTACCTGCGGTATTTAGCCATAGTACCCAACTTATAGTGGTAACCCGGTACGGGAGATGACACGGGAGCGTGAAAATAAAGAAATAACTTACTGGTTTGGACAGACTGAGATGGTTTTATATGACCGTGACTTCTCAAACCGCGATAAATCGCCAATCCGGTTATTGTCCAATGCCTATACACTGTTTTTGCCTACAGCATAAGCAATGCCTCGCTATGCTGTGAAGTTATAAAGGCATTAAAATACAAAAATACAAAAAAAAAAAAAAAAAAAGACTGTGTATATTGTCTTTTAAGGTTTACAATACAATACGGATTACATGATTTATGCTGGTTTTAGACTTAAGCAAACTTTTCACTGGATGTGTAATTAGCGTAATGAGCTACATTCAGAATGGCAAATCCATTATTTCCAGTTATGGTCTTGAGAGTAATATAAAAGTAATGCAATAGTAGCTTAATGCATTACATTTCAAATACAGTAATATTGTACTGTAACTAATTACTTTGAAATGACAGTTATAAATAATGTATTACAGCTTTGAAGTAATTTGCCCGAGACTGTTACACACGCACACACACAGTGTAATCGTCACTAAGCAGGTCAAGTGCCGACGAACCTCTCAGTCTGTCACCGATGTATGCCCGTTTTGCTGATGACTGACCGAAACAGTAGCTCTGACTGCATTCACTGTTAATCCAGAATACTTTGCACAAAATGAAAGTCTGCAAAAATTTCAAAGCGTAAATTTCTTCAACAATTCCCTCAAGGTCTTAATTCTAGTTTTCCAGAAGTTCAAAAGGTAAAAGAATAAGTCCACGATCATATCGAGCCCCCGCCATTCAAAAAGTATGAAAATGCCACAAAAGCAAACGTCTGTGCTACAACAAAACAGGTGCCTTCTGAAATTGTGACGCCATGAGTGATGCAATAAATAAACAATGAGCCGACTAACCCCGTGGATATGAAACGGGAACTTATCTCCGTGACATACAAGGGGTCCTTCTGCAATCAAGCATCATAGTGACCAGTGATCAAAACAAATGATGAAATTAAATGTCACCATTTTTGCTATTTTCATTTTGTATTGTCTAAAAAACATTCAGACTTTGAATAAGGTTATAAATTCATGCCACACATTTTCCGAGGAAAATAAGTAGTTTAGCCACACTCCGGCAACACTAAATTAAACATAAGTTGTGTTCAAGACCTGCTGTGTATTTATTGACTCCTTTAATTTGGCTAAAATTGCATAAAAATTATATATATTCGATTCTCATCGTGAGGGCTCTGATTCAATTCAGAATCAATTTTCAATTATTTTTTATGTGAGAGATGTAATATGTGTTTGTTTTCATTTGAAATGTGTATGCATAGTTATTTTGTTTGGTTTTATTTCATTTTGTTTTGGGGACATACTGAAGTTTTGTGTTGTGTCGATAACAGACCATTTGCTTTCTGTTCTGTATGAATGGTTCCTGGTTACAGAGAAAAGTTCATTAGAGCAAGGAGAGTCGCAGCATGAGGTGGGAAGTATAAAAAGACATTACTAAACGCTGTTCCTGTTGTGGATCTAAATAGATCCAAATGCAAATGCATGAAGGCAGCAGAAATACTTATCATGGCTTCAGTGTGATTGGGACCCCTGAGAGCATCGCCTATGGAGGCTTACACAATCACCAGAGCCGTGATCGTCAAAACCCCTTTGTTATTAACGGAGTGAAACGTCGCATTGACATTCAAGGCTTTTTTTAGTCTCACCAGTTTGCAAAACGCTAAAAGACTGCGTTTCTCTCGATGTCCACGCATCACATATTGGTGGTGCCTTTTTGCTCGTTCCGGTCAAGTCACTGGCGACTTTTCTTTGAATCTCTTGGTAAATCTACCTGGCACAACTGTCTTATTTGAAAAACCTTCAGGATGGTATTGCGTACGTTGGCTCCGTTGTCTATAACATGTTCTACCACACTGTAAGAGCGTAAATCTTTGCTTTCAATGAGGACGGGTGGGTTAAAGTTCCTCCATTTTTTTATTTTTGTGCATCCAGCCGTGTAGGCTTGAATTTCTAGAATTAGCTGCTTGGTGTTGTCACAACACAGCATGCCTCTGACGTAGTGTGGAAGTCTACAGGAAGGGGATCGATTTCTTTTTGTTTATAGTGATATTGATTTGGGGACATTTTGAATAGATTATGAATCACAGGATATAAGAATCCTTATTCTTATGTGATTTGATTGTGAAGTGTGTGTGTATGTTTTGCAATTTTTAACTTTGTGATAGAGTTCTTTCAGATTGCATATTCTCTATCCAGTATTCTTCCATCATCTGTTTTTGTAAAAGCCATTTTCTCTACACGTGTCGTGTTTTATCCCTTCACATCTCCCGTTTTAAGGCGCCCCTTCCAACAGGACAGGAGATCTTAAGTAGTAACTGTGACAATGAGGTAAATTTATCAAGTGTGTCGCGTGTGTGTGTGTTGTGATAAAATATTGATATGTGCCATTACTATATTGATAATTTATTTATGTAGAAAGGCCAACAATGTATTGCAATCTCGAGACTCCTCTCACCGCCCTACACCACTCGAGTAATTCTTGTTAGTGGTGGTCTGATTTGGTCATACAGTGGTACCTCGGTACTCGACCATAATCCGTTCTGAGGTGGTGGTCGAGCACCGATTTGTTCGAACACCGAAACCATTTTTCCCATAAGAAATAATGGAAAGTATGTGTGCACAAGTAAATGTGCACAAGCAGTACATGATAAAGATAAAGATAAAGATAAATAAAGCATTATAAACCATTTTGTATAATTTACTTACGTTTTGGAGAGTGGTTGATGGCATACAGGAATGGATGTGGAGAGGACGGGAGGGAGTTACTCCTTCCATGATGACGCTAGCTAACTGCGACGCGAGGTACATCGCGTTCATATTTTGCTATAATTTCCTTCTTCGGTTCAATAGTGGTCCTCATTGTTTTCCTCTTTGCCTTCCCCTTATCACTGTCTTTCTTTGGACCCATTATTAAGGGCTGGAGCAACACGAAAAAGTTTAAATCCGGGAAGAAATACTCGAACAAACGTCTTACTCCGCTGGCGGTCTGAGTTGAACTGGCGCTTACCCGCTGGCCGAGAAGGGCCGAGGAGCGCGTTCGGGTCGGCTCGGCTCGGCTCGGCTAGGCTCGGCTAGTCGAGAACCGAAAATCTGATCGAGGTCCGATGCATTACCTACTTGATTTTTTTGGTCGAGCACCGATTTGGTCGAGTATAGAGGCGTTCGAGGACCGAGGTACCACTGTATTGGGAAACAATAATCTGACTGAATTGTTACAGTTCCTGTTTGCATTAAAACATAAAGAAATTACTGTATGCCTCAAGATGCACTGCCTTTTAATTTTAATTTATTCACAGAAGTACATTTTTTTTATGGAACCAACAAATACTCTATCTACTGTATGCAGTCATTCATTTTCTATACTGGTTATCTTATTCAGGCAGGGGGGAAAATGGAATATATTCTATCTGATCATAAGCAAAAGGCGGACTACACCCTGGAGTGGTCACCTGTCAGTCTCAGAGAGTCTTTAACGAAAACCATTCACTTGTTCACTGAGTGGGAACCCTCACTCCTTTCCTCAACAGTGACACTTATCGACATTTAAAAAAAAAAAAAAACGTCTGTAACTTGTCATTTGCAACAGCTCTTTCAAATGTCTTGTAGCCTTGACTTTTAGTCTGTTAGCACAAGCTATAAGTTTAGTGTCCTGTCGAAATTGAGTGGCCGGATTAGCTGTATATTTCTCATCTTCAAGGCCATAAATCCAGTCAAAGCCAGAATAAGAGCCAATCCAGTTTCTCACCCTCTCTCTCGCTCCCCCCCCCCCTCCCCCCCGCCGCGCAGACATACACATAAACAGGTCCCCCCCGCCCCATGTGAGGTACATTGACAAGGTTCAGCCCGAAGCTTTGCTTGAGGCCAGAATAATCTCTCTGTTTTTCCCATCTCCCGTATCACACATCCTGCACTACAATCAGCGGACACAATGTATTCACAATGCCATCAGGGGGTAGAGAACACACATGCACACAAATAACAAATTACAAAGGCTGCCTGATCACGGTAAACATGATCATTTGTGTTAGCAAAATGTCACAGCTCAAGACTGAATGAGTAGCATGTAAAATCGATGTGGAGCATAAAAATGTGTGACCTTGTTAAAACAAAATGTTTCAAGGATCTGACCTGTTTTTCAGTTTTGGAAGCAACAATAAGTTGCAAAATAAATATATTTAAAAAAGGTCTAATAATGTTATGCTCCAACTATAGTAATCTACAAGTTAAGTGTTCATGCTGAATTTTTAAACAAGAATCATGCCAAACACAATTGACTTATTGTTTAAAGAAATATCTAGTAAGCCTATATGTTCTTTAACTGCAGTTGACAGCACTGAGGTTTAAAACCTCATCGTCTGATATAAGAGTTTTCAGATTGTGGTTTGTTTGGTTCTAAAATGGCTTCCTGTCCTGTTGCATGCAGGGATGGTTTCCTTTAAAAGCCCCTCATCGATGTTGGTCTACGCTCGCATGGATAGAATACTGCACTGTATCCTCTTCATGTTGGGATAGTATTGAACCTTGTGCGGTCAGAACTCTGCCTCCAAATCATCAAACATTATCTTACAAATTCTCAGAAACTTCCTTTCCACTTGAACTTGAACTAGCTAATGATAATTACGATGTGTAGAAAAATATTAGCCAAGATGAAAATCTGCCTAAATCTATTATAATAGTTGCTAATTATCTTTTTTCTCCCATGGTGTTCAGTTATTTAAAGTCTCTACCGTCTCCTAACAGTCTCAGTCATCTTTACTGTATGTCGGGACCACCCATGTAGATAACTTCCTCTCTCATCTGCCAGCTGCTATTTCTGCATAGTGCAGTTCACTGTGTGATTGCTGTAATTAAACTCGGAAACAAGACTAAACATTTGTAAATTGTATTTCAAATGATATGAAGCAATTAAAGGATTAGATCACATTAGAAAATATACTGCGCGCACAACAAATGTTTCGGAATAGAATCCATCGATTAAGTGTTTCTATATACCGCACACTTTATATTCTGACTTAGTTTTACCTTTTTGAGTTCAAGAGATTGCAGTTTGAGTCAGACCCAGGTAGGGTTTTTAATGACGCATCCTGTTTACTACGTTGCTCTTGGGTGGGATCTGGCACCCAGATGGTTTTCCCATCTGTGAAGGCCCCACCAGTAAAACGCATGTGGATCATCTCGGGACTGATTTTAGAAAGCAATAGGATTTAATGACAGGACTTTAACGGGTTCTAAGAGAAGAAAATGCTTATAGTGTATAAATCACTCAGAACACTAATGTACTAAATGTACTTATTTTACATTTTCATTACAATGCTCATCATACTAAAAAGGTTAAATCAGCGATTACGGCCTTTTCAGCGATAGCCCATCAGATTTGAGAGCATCGTCACCTCCCTGCTTATTCACCCTTTACCTGCAATGTCTGTTGTCCCAGATAGTGAGAGCAACACTGCAGCGTTTCTATCAGATCATCTCTCCCTCCTGGTCAGCGGCCCTCATGTTTACGTAAATGATACTCCACAGGAATGCTTCCTGCATGCCAAGATGAGACCGTCTTTCCTCATTGCTTGCATTCATCTGCGTGTACAATTGTGTTTGGGCAGGAAGGGTGCTGTCCTAACTGACTGACTGATTTTATTTAGACAAATGAGACTACCCGAGGTGGATTTGAAGCCATGTATCACAAGGTGAATTGTAGTTTTCTGTTTGCGACTCGTTCAAATGCCATAAAGCAACAATGCGGTAAGGCTGCATACCTTTATACAAATTGTGAAACTACAATCCTGCCTTTGCGAAGATATTATTATATCACCTTGAAGTGACTTTTAACAAAGGTTCATTGCTTTGGTCTTTGTTTGCTGTAGTGGAGATTTGCATGCATACTGAGAGTTGTTTCTAATATTTTGGTTACCTTAGCTACCTGACAGGGAAACCGCCTTCCAATATGATGAAGCACATTTGTACAACAAACCGCCTTCCAATATGACGAAGCACATTTGTACAGCACTGCGTCACACAACACCAAACTCAGCTCTTGTTATAACATAGGAGGCGTACCCAATTTTGTGGCCGTTTCATATGAACAAGCCTGTCTAGTCTTGGGGTAATGCGAGAGGATGACACCCACATTTGTTACTTTGTGACATATGTCAGGTCTACTTGGTCATTTTAGTTCAATTTTCATCGTTGCAAAAAATTTATGATTCACAAGGAAGGAATGTTGGAAATGGATAGTATTCAATGTGGTTTTTGCGTAGGTTTTGGAGGCCTTATTTCCAGATTTTCAAGCTGGTCACTGCCTATTTCTTACTCTCTAAATATACACAGGTTAATATAACCCAATTATGAGTAAAAAAAAAAAAAAAAAAGGACTCACACAATATTTTAGTCAATTTGTCACAAATTTTATTGTTGCTTTGGACAAAAAAAAGTAAATGAGTCATTGTGCACAGGAAAACCTCAAAAATTGAGTTGCTTTGAATTGTTTGAAGTTGGTCCTTGAGAATCCTCAAATGTGAGTAACCATTGGCAAGAAATCTGTCAACCGCAGATATTGACTTAAAAGCCACTTAAACTTTCATGGAATTGAAGTCTCTTCTTCTGTCTCATCACAGGTTCAATTCCACTTTCCAAACAAGCTCTGGAAAGAGGCTAGCGCATGGAATTACTTTTTTCCCTTTAAAAAAAAAATGAGAAGAAACGTTTGATGTGACGTACAATGCATTTGTTTTGTCACCTAAGAATCAAAATTCTCTTTTACTACAGTTCAGAATTGATGTAAAACAAATTGTAAGTCAGTCAAAGATTCCCACCCCTACTTCTTTCAGATGACCAAGTGCTGCCCAAATTTTCCACGGACCAGTACCGGTCCTCTCCTCAATGGTTGGGGACCACAGGGCTACACAATATTAGGACATCACTACATATTGTTTCTTGCCCATATGCTTACATATCATGGCGATAGTTTAATAATCTTTGTTGTTGTTGTTGTTTTTTTTTTTTTAATACTAAGGGAGCCTCTATACTGCTATCACCTTTTATTAGCTTGATAAATCACCTCTGTTGTCAGTCAAGCCAGGGAGAATAATTGGATGTGGTTGTCGCCCTACGTGATGGATTATCAGTCATTGGGGATTAAATTAACAGATAGCGCTCAGACATAATGGTTTTTGTTTTGCATTTTAAATTGCCTGGGAGCACTGCTACACTCTGTAGGTTTTTATAGCTCGTCCTTTTGGACTTCACTCCCCCACTCTGCAATTTAGGCCTAATGACAAATGAGTATTAATAGGGCTGCAGTCCTTTACAAGTATTGAATTTATTCTGCAAACTTTGAGCACATAGAGACCCTCGGGAGCGCCTGCAAATGGTGGCACCGTAACATTAAATAGGATGTAGCCTCAGATGCATGAACCTGTCAGACAATGTGTAGAGATATGTACCGCAATTTTTTATTGAGGAAGAGACAAGTGATCTGACAGCGTGGTCAAGTGGTGTAGCGGCCCCGCTTGATACGAGCTGACATCTGTGACTAGTTAGTGGGGATACAAACACATTACAGCGACTACCTCATTCTGACTGGATTTCCTCTTTCAAATGAGAATCTGACAGCAATTCCTTCCAGAGGAGAAGCGGATGAGAACCTTAAACTAAAAGGAGAGAGGGAGTGGGCAGTCGCTTGCCTGGTAGCAATGTTCCCTTGCGTGTTTGCCCGAGCATGAGCAATTTAACTCCTTGCCCCTTGCTCCATCCTCCCAG
The DNA here is from genome assembly GCF_059441005.1 of Hippichthys cyanospilos. Classification (NCBI taxonomy): domain Eukaryota; kingdom Metazoa; phylum Chordata; class Actinopteri; order Syngnathiformes; family Syngnathidae; genus Hippichthys; species Hippichthys cyanospilos. The sequence goes on from NC_142374.1 coordinate 9,385,621, forward strand.
ACCCTCCCTCCCTCCCTTCCACTTCCACATTATCATAATTGTGTCCAGAACATGAGGGGCCAGGGAAGTGATCATGTCATTTTATTTACACCCTGCATGGCCCTTTTTACAAACGACATGCCACCGACTGCCAAACGGATTGGGGCTCGACGACATCTTTTGATCAGAGCTGTCGAGGCCTATCAGCTTAGAATGGCAGGTAATGGATACCCAGTGACAAACCAAATCTCTGGGAGAACAGAGAGTGGGCCGCACCTGCCAGGTCTCCATTAGGCTGGCCAGCGCTGCGGAGATGCCTACTGACTCAGGCCCCGGGGCCTAAATCAGACCAGCGCCAGCCGCATGGATGTCTGGAGATTGGCTGTTAGCACTGGAAATGAGAGTTATTTCTGCTATGACATTTTTGTTTAGAGTGGATGTGCTTGTGTGTGTGTGCATATGTGTGTGTGTCGGGGGGGGGGGGGTCATGCCGGTTGTGTGCTAAAATGCAGTCACTGCTTCTTTGTAAGCTATCTCAGTCTTAGCGGGGCTTGGCCAGAAATCTTTGTCATGGGTTTTCTTTAGGTTTAGCAGTTTAATTAGGTGCATAAAAATGTGTATCTACACCACTACATGAGCAGAAATTGCATTTAGTGGAGGGCACTAGGGCAATATCACAGTATGAAGTATAAACACTCAGATACAGATTTCTTTAACGCTACATTTTATTCTGACTCTCTCAGAAAGTCCTTATTCAGTTTAAATTGTTTCACCTTCTTTAATTTGTTTATTTGCCCTATTCAACAACATTTATGCCCTGTTGCACATGCATGGAAGTTGAAGCCTGTAAAGTTTTGTATCATGAAACTAACTGCACACATTGCAGAGCTAATCCTCCGCTCCCTTATAGGATGCATATTTGACATGTCAAACTTGCATCAATAAATTCAAACATTCCTCTTTTGGAACTCTTCATCGTTTGCTATTACGAGCGTCTGTAAGTGTGTGTGATCAGAGAAAAGGGCAGATGAAGAGGCGTCAGACATATTAACTGACAGATGGAGGTTGATCCAACTCATTTATTACCCCAGAGGAGAATGCCACAGTAAGATTGGGCTTCATTAATTTCAGATTTAGTTTTCATTTCAAGCTGTTGCGCCCTGAGATAAATAAAATGGTGCATTATGTTTTTGCCAAGATATTTCTTTTTTTGTTTTTCTCCAATACATGGAGTGAAAAGAGGGGAGGCATAAGTTCCATGTGGCTGGGGTAGTATATAAATACAGGCTCGCCTAGAGGAAAATAACACCTCAACGGTTGATGAGGTGAAATGGGATGACTGTAATTTCTCAGCTCAGCTTTAAAGGCTCCCACACAGATGGCTCATTTATCCCGGGGAGTCCTCGGGCACACATTGCAGAGAAACTTTTTTCAGTTATTCTAACACAGCGTGTTGACTCCTTCCAATTTTACTCATCTTGTTCTTTCTCGCTTTGTCTCCATTTGCCCTACAGCCTATTCTCCGGAGGAGCTGACAAAGCACCCTGCAGAGGATGAGCAGGCGGAAGCAGGCGACCTGCCCTCAGCCCCTCAGGATGACCTTCCCATGAAAGATGAGATTGTGGAGAAAAGCGTGGGGCCTGCCAAGGACCATGCATGTGACCAGGACTCAGTAGGGGCTGCGGAGCTGTCAGGGCAAGACATGGACAGCGAGTCGCATGTGAGCGAGATCAGTGATTGTCTCTCAGACTTTGACAGCCCCTCGAGAAAAAACGAAGGAAACTTGGGCACCACGCCTCTAAATGGCGGCACCAAGACACCACCGGTCGGAATGGACACTTTGGAGCATATGAAGGCCATCTATTCCAGCTTCCTAACTAGTCCCCTTTGGGCACCGCTGAACTTTAACACAAAACCGATACAGGTGCCACCATCCGCTTCGACAGAGAAGCCAACTCGCAGTAACAGTACCAGTAGTAGCAGCAGCTGTAGCAGCAGCAGCTATGACTGGCATCAGTCAGCGGTGGCAAAGACACTTCAACAAAATCCTCCCCAGAGTCATCACACTGCCCAGTCTGAGCCCAGCCTTTTTAGCACAGTCCAGCTCCACAGGCAAAATCCAAAATTGTTTGGTTCCATTTTTACAGGTGCCAGCAAGTTCCGCTGCAAGGGCTGCAGCGCCGCTTACGACACACTGGTAGAGCTTACGGTTCACATGAACGATACGGGCCACTACCGTGACGATAACCAGGACAAAACGGGAAATGGCGCAAAGCGCTGGTCCAAGCCCCGCAAACGGTCCCTTTTGGAAATGGAGGGCAAAGAGGACGCCCAGAAGGTTTTGAAGTGCATGTACTGCGGCCACTCCTTTGAATCTCTGCAGGACCTTAGCGTCCACATGATTAAGACCAAACACTACCAGAAAGTGCCTTTGAAGGAGCCCATGGCCCCCGTGGCCACTAAAATCTTGTCTTCTAAAAAAAGGGGACTTCTGGGCCTGGAGCTTAATGCCTCACCGCGTTCCAGAGAAGGAACCCCCAAAGCTAAACACTCACACTCAGACTTGAGCGAATCCTCACAAAAACGTTCCTCCAGTCCCTATGCAGCTTCGGGCAACCGATATGCTCACCAGAACGGTGGAAGCTATGCCTGCCAGTTCGAATCAAACAAATTCCAGATCCTCAAATGTATGGAGTGTGGTAGTTCACACAATACACTGCAAGAGCTGAGGACCCACATGATGGTGACTGGGCACTTTCTGAGAGTGACAAACTCTGTAGGAAAGAGGACCAAAATGCTCCCCGAGGCCACCTCCCCTAACCCTGGGAGCGTGACCACACCTTCGGAGCCAAGAGTTCAGTCCGTCCCACTGGCACCCTCCACCTTCTCTCCTCCGCCTCTTCAAACCATGTCGACTACCCCTGCCTGCTCTCCTCCTCTCAAAGAGATCAAAAGGGAGGAGGTTGAGGAGGAGTGTACAAAGCAAGAGGACATTGGCAATGGAAAACAAACCGTAGATTCAGTCAGGAAGGAGGAGGATCCAGAGAAGGAGGAAAAATATGATATCTCAAAGTATAACTATCTTACTGAAGAGGACCTGAAAGAGGGTCCTAAAGGGGGCTTGGATATTCTGAAATCACTGGAGAACACTGTTACATCAGCGATCAACAAGGCCCAGAGTGGGAATCCAAGCTGGGGGGGCTATCCCAGCATTCACGCAGCTTACCAGTTCCCCAGTGCCATCAAGCTACAACAGGGAAGCGTCGAAAAGCATTCCCCAATGAAGTTCTTGTTTAACGGTGGGGATGGAGTGTTGTCCTCCCTCACCGGCAACCAGCCTCTAATTAGCCCACCTCTTACCCAGTCTTCCCCCTTTCCCAGCAACAACTTCCAAGCGATGGAGGATTTAGTGAAAAAAGTGACTGAGAAAGTAGCAAAAGTAGAGCAAAGGGTGAAGCGGTTGTCTCCCAAAAGGGAAAACCGCCTCTCCCCCTGCAAAAGTGAGGCTGGCGAATTGCATAAGGGTGGAGGGGCTGACTCACCTAGGGAATTGAGAGCACTCACCCCAGCCAATAGCGACAGGGGAATCCATAGCGACCGAGCATCCCCGGCAACAGAAACCAAGAGGGAGACAGCAGTCAAATCCCCGCACGGCTCCGACTTAACATGCAGCACCGCCATCATCACTGGCCATACTCCTCCGGAGCAGCCCTTTGTCAATCCTCTAAGTGCTCTTCAGTCAGTAATGAGCATCCATTTGGGGAAAGCGGCCAAGCCCTCCTTGCCAAACCAAGATCCCCTGAGCCTGCTCTCCAGGTTCAGCCAGAGCATGGCCGAGCGGGCCGCTGTGGCTGCCCCTCCTCCACAGACTAAAAAGCCTGAAACCGTCGTCGACAATAGTTTTTGTCAGTCCGCTGACGACCAGCCCATGGACCTCACTAAAGGGAAAGGTGAAAAGGGGGAGAAAGGCGTGTCGGTGGCGTCGGCCCCCTTAACGCCCTCATCCACCGCCTCCTCCATCTCTCCCTCCTCTCTTGTTACCCCTGTACAGCTAACTGTGGTTTCTCCCTATACATCAAACAGCCCTTTACATGAGAACGCCCTGTCTGATATCTCTGACATGCTGAGAAACCTGACACAATCCCAGCCCGCCCCAAAACCAGCCTCTCGGTCGCGGGTCGCTGATAAAGTCGAGGGCCTGCTCTCTACATGCGATGATGAGGACGGAGCCCTGCACGGTCACAAACGCAAAGGTCGACACTCCAGCTGGAACCCCCAGCATCTCCTCCTCCTGCAGGCGCAGTTTGCCTCCACATTGAGGCAGACGTCCGAGGGGAAATACATCATCAATGATCTCAGCCCACAGGAGAGAATGCACATATCTCGTTTCACGGGTCTCTCGATGACAACCATTAGCCACTGGCTGGCTAACGTCAAGTACCAGCTAAGAAGAACGGGCAGAACCAAGTTCCTGAAAAACCTGGACTCCGGTCAGCCTGTGTTCTTCTGTAGTGACTGTGCCTCACAGATCCGGTCCCCAACAGCGTATGTTGGTCACCTGGAAGCTCACCTCGGCTTTAGAATCAGGGACTTGGCTAAGCTCTCGCCAAAACAGACTGTCAGGGACTCCCACGCGTTGGCTGAGAAGCTTGCGCCCCTGGAGTCCTACGTGTCGCCACAAGATGACTGCAGCAGTAATGGCTCCGTGTACCGCTGCCAGCTCTGTGTCCGTAAATTTGCCACTAAGCATGCCATTAAACTACACCTTAGCAAGAGTCATGGGAAGTCTCCGGAGGACCACTTGCTGTATGTCTGCGAGCTCGAGAAACACTAGCGTGCTCTCATCATTTGAAAACTAGCGAATTTGTTGAAAACAACAAATGCAATTTGTGTCATAACACACTGATGCCAAGAACTACTACTGGTAAATAGTGTCAGCACAAAGAATTTACTTCTATTTGGTCAATAGAATTTTCATGTCTGTATTAAAAAAAAAAAAAAAAAAAAAAATATTTAAAAAAATTCTGTTTTCAAATCAAATTATTAAATGTCCAAAATATTCAACCAAATTTGTTGGTAATTGTGCCGTCTGTCTCGATTTATGTGCACCTTTTGGTGTGAAAGACAAAAGATGAAATCTACGTCAACAAATAACTTGAAATTAATTTACTATATTTATTTCATGATTTTATTTTAACTTGATTTGCTGGTAAAGTGCATGTTCAGATCATTTGTACAGTCCCGTCCTGTCCTGCCCTAAATTTTAAAACAAAGTTTCTAATTGGTCATTCTTAGAACAGCTTAAAACAACCAAATACCCGAAATAGCTCTCTTAAAAAAAAAAATAAAAAATCTGCCAAACAGCAAAATTTTATTTTTACATGTATCTCTCTGTCAATCTTTGGAGTTTCTTGCTGATTGTAAAAGGTGCACTGTACTTTATAATTGAGTGAGAGACAAAATCCAGGTTTGTTTATGTAAAAATGTACATATAGTGTATATGCTTACAACTTGCTGTTTAAATTATGCATACTTGTTATATTTCTTAATTTAAAATGACTATGACTATTCACTGGTGCAGAGCCTTGAAGAAGAATAAAAGGACAATGTTTTGCACACTAGTTTTATAAATGTTATTTGATAAAGACAAAAACAACTATGTTAATGCCTTGTGCTTCTATTATTAAACTGAATTAATGCTGCAGAGAATGTGTCTTGTTTTTTGGTGTTGTTGTTTTTTATCACATACGTGTACCGGTTCCGTTTGCGTCCATTTTGTTATTTTTAACTGACACATTAAATTTTATGATTTAGTGAGAGCTGCAGCCTATCAGAACTGACTTTGGGTGGGAGCCGGGGTCACAGACACAAATCATATTTATTGCAATCTCTCTTGGTCTGATTGCAGCGTTACGTGCGTACCTTCCAGCGCATTCATCTATAAGGTTCCCGGTGATTTCTTTGTCGCCGCGTCGGTGCCAGGCTCTGGAGGTGCGAGCGGTGCCGCTGCCTGCAAGGCGTCTGGCAGGTGCTGCGTGCTGCATGTAAACCACCAGATGTTTCTGAAACGAGCCACTGGAGGAGGTGGAGCAGGAGGAGGAGGCAGGCAGGCTGCAGCAGCAGGCGGAGTGGGCTGATTACCACAGGGGCTTGGATGCCATCAGGAGCCCCGGGCACAGACAGCAGATCTGGCACACACCTGTACTCCAAGACTGTCCCTTGGAAAAAATAAAGGGGATGCTGTATATGCGCATTGAGACAAGCTGACAGTGGCGCAGAATGCACTGACAGGTGCTATTCCCTCAAAGCACACTTTTGGATCTAACAATATTACTGGCAGGTGTTGACGCCATCAGAATAGTCAAAATTCAGGCTCGGTGCCATATACAAAGTTTGAGTGTTTCACAGCAGCATGTCTACTCTAAAGGCGGCTGGGGACACTGTGTTCTTTTGCTTGTCATGACTGACTGACGTGACAGACCGCGGCCTGGGAAGTTATCTGGTTACTATGGTGACGGCCATTTGCCCAGCCTCTAACCCCGCTCGCTCACTCAACAGAGGACAGCTCGAGTGCAGCACACCCATTTACTCTCTTAAATCTCATCATCTCGCTTCAGTTCCTCCCACCCGGGAACAGATTAATTAACACACACACACACACACACACACACACACGCACACACACACACACACACACACACTGTGTCCTGACCCCGTCTTCTCACACAAACTCATTACTGCCTCAGACTCGCTCCCGGCCCGCCAACGTTTAGGATACATTGGTCTAACGTTGCGGGAGAACCCGACGATGACTCATGCCTGACAAGCCGAATAAAACCCTTAACAAAGAATGATAATTGAAAGATGGCACTCAGACCAGTAGCCATTGATAATGCAAATGAAAAAGCCCAAGTTGCCTTATTGAATATCGCTCGTGTTATCTGCGATTACTGAGTCCGCGCAGGCGTTCAATTATGTTTGACATAATAGACCTTTTTTGCAGCCTTGTATGTGTTGATGAAAGCTCTGGGGTAAGTGATGGGCACGAGGTGAAGATGGTCGGGGGCGTTAATGAGATAGTTGACACTTTGGGGGTTAATGAGGGGCTGGAGGGAGATGGCTAAATGACTGGACTTCTGCTTGGATGAGCATTATAGAGGCTGCATAACTGTGGTTTTGACATTGTAAGTTGTTTTGCATGGGAAACCACAGACTCCTCTTCGCTGTATCTTTTTGCGATAATAAAGAGAAGATTAGATGCATTATCCATTGTTCTTTTGTCTTTGCGATCCTTGAGGGCTGGCTTGTTACAGACGCTGATGCGCCTCAGTGCTCCTAAAACAAAGTCGGCAGCAGAGAGGGAAGAAGGGAGGCGGACAGGACGAGGATAGGATAGGAGGAGAAGGGAGAGCCCCCCCCCCCCCCCCCCCCCCCCCCCCCCACCCCCCCCCCACCCTCCACTCCACAGATCTCCCATCAGCTCTTGTCATCCCTCTAATGAATATCAGTTAAATTGCTCCGCGGTTGTGAGGAGTTTGGATGTCAATGTGATTTGTGCGAGTGTGGCGGATGGAGAGGCCCGGCCTAATGAAAGGCGAGCCTAGCCTGACAGAGTGATGAGCATCAAGCCCATCAGACCAATCACAGCCGAGTGGCTGACAGCACCCACAGACAGACAGCTGAAGAGGACAGGCTATGTATTTAGAAAAACAAAATGGCTGCCAAAGCAATAGCGCATGTCTGCGGGGCACAGTGAAATTTATTGCTCCTTTCTTAGTATGCTTTTGATATGAGCCGCTTCGTCAAACACAAGGATGCTCGGAGAAATGTTATATTTCACGAGGAGTAATCGAAGTTACTTCTTCTTTTACGGCCGTGAATTAATTCAGGTCCTAAAAAAAATCAACAGGTTAAGGAGAATAAATGGGTCAAGTATTAAACTCCAACATGCCGTATCAATCAAGAATTCAAAGTGTTTTAACAAAAAACCTTGCATGTCATGATGTAACATAAAAGTAAGAAGTGTGGCTCAGTCATGCAGCCTCGATGGCAAAAGTGACATGATGACTTATGACAGCCTCAAAGGAGTCCAAGCAGAGCCTTCACAATCTTCACCTTGGACCTTTCACCTCTGCCTCGCTAATATATGGCAGGAGTCACGCGATGACAGGCAAAATAAAGTTCAGTCGTCACGTTAGAGCCAAAAAGAAAACATGACCAACAATAAGACGACACGTAAAAGCAGAATCTTGCGAATGAAACACCCCTCAGGTCGCGGCGGAAGTGAACCAACATTTTGAGAAAACACACACGCATTGGAAGCATTAGATCCTAAGTACAATTTATAGTGTCCGATACACCCGCAATGCATGTTTTTAGAGTGTGGGAGGAAACCGGAGTGCCCGGGGAAAACAAAATGCACACTGCCCACAGGTAGGCCGGAGCGAGATGGAATTGAACACGGGACTGTGAACGGTGAGGCGGACGTGCTAACCAACGTCCCGCCGACGGCTTTACTCACTTGCTCTAATGCATGTTAGACACCTATTAGCTTTCCTGTCTACCTCCTGTCTGTGCCAGGGAATCATGTTTGGGTCACAGGCTACATTCCATTTTTATGTGGCACGCCATAAAACACTCCACAATTGCACAAGCAACAAATTCACTACCCTACTGAAAAGATTAGTCAATACTTTGACCTAAGTCAAAAGCGGTTTGAAAAAGGAGGGTGGGGTTAAGGCATATTGCTTGATAAAATCGGGTTATTTGAAATCCGTAAAGAATCCGTAAAAATATGTGGGTTCACTTTTAATGACAACTTAAGGAAATGCTCGCTGCAGTTGTGGGAGAGAATCGCGGACAAATGGGCTACGTTTCACAGAGCCAGCTTGACCCATGAATTTAAAATTGTGTCCACGCAAAATTTATGTGAAATAAAAGACACCTTTGATGTTTTTAACCATCACCAATGCTATGTCGGCGGGTTATCAATAATAATAGTGTAATAATGTGTAATCTCTTTTCTGTAGTCGTGATATAAGTATATGGTGTTACATCTTTAGTGAATGGTGCATGATGTGATGGTTTTTAAGATACAGTGCTATAAAAACAAAGAAACAAATGCAGAATGTTCTTGATCATTTTACATTAGAGAAAAGCAGAAAGAGCAATGTGAATATATTAGTATGTGATATTCTTCATGGTTAAAAAGTGCAGTAGATGCAAATATCCGCAAAAAAGACTGAAGTTAGAGAAAAAGTGGTAGAGCGTTAGAGTTGGGCCGATTTCCAAATGTGCCTTCACCAGTGGGCCCGAGATAGCTGTCAAAGTCGTTTTGCTGTGATATCTGACAGATTTGCTCCAGACGCTCTTCTCAGGGCACCTCTCTATGTATCGTTAGTTTAATGCACAATGACATGACCAATTATAGGGAGCTCCTTGCTCAAATAGCATGTCAAAACCTGTGTATCAATCCATTAGATCCTGCCCTGTGTCACATAAAGTGGTACCTTTTGCTATCAGTTTGGTGCGTTAAAAAAAATGCTGACAGAATGGAAAAACATGCCTGTGCCATTAGTGGCGCTGATGTCTTTGGGAGAAGTGGAGCTGTCTGTCTCTCTTTGTTTTTCTGTCTTTGCATGTAGTGCTCTCCCTCTCACTTGCTCATCTCAGCCACGGAGCATAAAATGCATAAACAATACATCTACATAATGGCCCGCATTGTTTACTTAGCTCTGAAAATGTATTTGTGCAAAACCCTGAAATGCATTTAGAAGGAATCCGTCACACTGTGTAAAGCCTCGCTGACATTGGGGCGCTCTCAAAAACAGGGGAAGTGTCATAACACCGTCATATATCTTACAATCATTTCCAGTAAGAGAATGCAATAATGAGAAGGAAACCAGTGTATGTCTGACCGGGCCTCCGCGTAACTCTACATCAGCCTGCTTTGTCGGCCATGACGGTGGGCAGGAGGAGGTGTTTGATTTAGTGCACTTGGTCCTAACGACCTTTCTGTCCTTGTGACGAGGACATTCAGCCTCGGGAAGCTGGCATGGAAGATGTTGCCTGGACTGCCTGGCACCTCGCCTGGCACCACGCGTGGCAACACGTCCACACTCCGCCGCCTTTCTGATGGATCTCTGAAGCTGCCATGAAATCACTTTTGGATATTTTTTTTTGTTGTTGTCAGGTTTCCCCACTACTCAGGCTTTATATGCCCCCTTTGGTCTTGTATTACAAGAGTCGTTAGATTAACCTTCAATAAATCAGCATCAAAATACAATGACTCGACGAGTATGCATGTGCATGACATGTCCAGCGTGAGACAGGGGGGCGTCTCGTGTCCATCCGTGAACAACTGAATGAAACGCGCTCGGCCCGTGCCAGAAGCTGCTCTTTCATCACATCAATAAGGCACGATTACAAGGCTGACAAAATTAATCTCAAATGTCATTTCACAGAGCTGAAGTTGGAAAGTGCTCTGATCAGGTCACATTAGAGCGAAACGAGTGAATGATTTGAGGAGGGATCAAAATCTATTTGATTTCTCAAATGCTCGCAAAGTGTGTCTCGTCATGGAGAAACATTTCTCTTCGGATGACGTTTCTGAGTGCATCGAACATTTAAAGTAGAAATAGGGAGTAATTGCAAGGTTTGCCACAAGGCTCCCGCTACAGTTCCAACCATTCATATTCTGTTAGCCTTCGCCTGTTCATGTTCACATGGAAGCTGTAGTCAATCCCAGCGGACTCGAGGCAGACAACACAATGGAGCACTCCTCTTAAAGTAAATGGACGGCGTGGGAATCGATCTCACTTCCATGCATAGAAGTCAGCTGATTCAATCACTACATTAACCTCGGCCCCAAATCCCCTACAGTTGTGAAGTTTAAATTATTTTTAAAATCGACAGCAGTGATCGTGCCAAAAATTACTTGCACGAGTCCATAAAGGAAGCAGCTATCCTGTTTGTGGTTTCGCGTTAGGGAATTCATCTATTCCGTTTTTTTTAGTTATTAGTAAATGTAAGTCGTAAACAATAAAGTACAGAGAAGCATTTCAGAAAGATTGGTGCCCAGTGGTGCGTTAATGCCAAAACAACAAAAACTGTACAAAATGATGATGTCATTACCAGTAGCAGCTAGCCAGGACTGTCACTTTACATCCATCCATTTTCATTTTGCGCCACGTCCTCAGCAGGGCCCTGGGGGAAATACAGCCTATCGCATCTGACTTTGGGTGTAAGGTGGGTACACCCAGGCCTGATTCCCATTCACATGTCGGGCGCATTGCTATAAACAACCACTTGAAGCCACATTGACACCTATGCACAATTCGGAATCAACACATTTGCATATTGTTGGAATGAGGAGGCATGCCGGAGTAACCGGAGAACATGCAAACTCCAAACAGGACGGCCGCAGCCTTGATGTTAATTCTGGACTGCTCAAACGTGTCGAGGACATATTTAAAAAAATATATGATCCCGGATTGGGTTGCACGGAGGAAGAGGACATATTTAAAAAAAAAAAAAAAAAGATCCCAAATTGGGTGGAAGACTGGTTAGCACGGCCACCTCACAGTCCAGAGTTTGTGGATTTGTTACATACCCTGTGTGGAGTTTGTATGTTCTACCTGTGCTTTCATGGATTTTCTCAAATTAACTCTGATTTGTTCCCACAATCCAAGAACATGCATAGGTGGTTTATTGAACACTTGAAACAATCTGTTGTGATTGGCCGTGTAAATGGTTATTTGTGTGCATTGCAGTCAGCTGCCAACCGCTAGCTAGGCAGCGAGGATAGGCTAAGAAAACGGATGGATGGAATGTGATTCCAAATGCATGGGCGTAGACCGAGAGAATATGGGTTCAGTCCCTAATCAATGCGATCATGTTGAAGTGTCCTTGAGCAAGACACACAATCCCAAATTGCTCCCAATGATGTGTCATTCGTAGGTAAATGACTATTTAGTGTAAGGCATTCTTGCTACTCACTAGGAATCAGAGCACGGATGCTGCCATACTGATACATGTTAATATGGGGCAGGGTCACTAAAATAGATGAATACACTGCTTTCATAGGCGTCTCAATTTTTTATTGATAGTGAATTTCCCTGAAAACATCTACTGGCTAATCTCCTCCTCAGTATAAGGCCAGGTCCTTCCATATCTGAACTTCAAAAAAATCCACTTCAAAAAGTTCGTTGCCAGCGAGCCCCATCTCCAAGTAAGGTAGAGGGGTCACCGGAAGCCAATGCAAGTTTGACTACTATGGGGATAATGCGATTGAACTTTTTCGTCCTCGTCAGGAGTCTCAGTGCAGCATTTCATAGAACAAAAACAACTTTAATTACCTTTAATTAAAAAGAAAGTATTGTCTCAAAGTTAAACCATAGTAATCACATAAGCCAAGAGAAAAATGAGAACAGAAACACAAACAATTTGTCCTCAATCATGAGACGCAAAGATACTGTATCGTCAAAAGTTAATACCACCAGGAAACGACGTAAGTAAACTCTGCCCGTGTTTCACAAGACCTCATTATTTGCCCCGACATGTTATCATTGTCCTTGGTGAGGACGTCTTGAATGCTCAAGAAAGAAGGCAAACTCAGGACATGTGCTTGTCTGCTTTAGCAAGACATGGCAGGGATTTTGACGCAGGGTGTGAGGGTAATGTGACGAGACAAGCCTTGAGTTGTATGGCAGCGCTCGCAAAATGTGCGGCAGTCGCTCTGGCTCGTGTCTTCAGTACATCATTCTGTCTTCTCCTTGACTGTTACACGTGGCGTAGGTGGCACCGAGATGGAATGTCCTGAAAAACAAATGAAAAGAGAGCGAACGGGGGAAAGAGAGGGGAGGAACCACAAAAAAAAAAAAAAGTCATACCCATGACCTCTTCGGCCGTGCAATGTGTCTGGAGCTGGCAGGGGACGCAATTGAGAGTGACACTCCTGGTTGGAGCTGCCAAACTGCCACTTCCTGTCCTCTTTATTCACACATAGCAGGAGTTTAAAGCTGGACATTTGAAGAGCACAGAACAGACATGTGTCTCCTTGTACAGCCATCCAGTGTGACTGCCATTATCGTGGTTCACCACTACGCGGTCATCACGCTCCAACGCCCGGTTGCCAAATATGGAAGGAGAAAAATGGGAGGAGGGCATCTTGACTGGACATGGAACAAAACTATATTTGTTTCCCTCTAATTGATTGAAATATGAAACCATCCCATCTATTATTATTACCTGTATTCAACTGTTTATGGCTCTGCAGGAGCATCATCGGATTGAATGTCCTCTGTGGCTGGCACTGATCAAATTGCAACAATTGGACTCATAATTTTGATACTTCACATCAAGTAGCGCTATAACTTTGTTAGGATCAGGTTTGTCACTCTTTGTGTAATGGTTTCTCTTTAATGGCTTTGTTTTCCTCCCTCCTAGCATCCCTATCAATGCTTTCACCAATACAAATGAGATTCAAAGTCCGGCTTCAGCTTTTCATTGAGCGCTGTCCCCTCGGGCAGAGTTTGTTTTATTTCTCTGATTTTCTTTTCTTTCCTACCTTTGTCTTTCTACTATATTCATCTTATTTTTCCCCGTTATCCTCCTCTTTGAGACACACTCAGTGCTTGCACACATGCACACATTATCCTTGGGCTATTACAGGATAAGTCAATTTGATCCATCCAAGGCAGTGGATGTCATTTTATTCATATATTTTCAAGCCTGCTGACTTTATTAAAGGCTACTGCTTCAGTCTATCTTGAATGGATGAATGCACCTACTGATGAAACAGAGAAAAAATGAATCCCACACAAATGACCACAGCCATCCTGGCTGTCATGTTCACACAGTCAGACTTTTATATGCAATCGAGAACGGCTTGGTGTTCCTAAAGCGCATTTTGGCACAATGTTTTCTATTCATCTGTGAGTGAAGAGACAGGGAGCTGCCCGCCCGCCTTCCAACAACAAGAGAAAGGCTGTAGAGTATTTCCAGCTTGGGGGAAAAAATGAGATGTTACAGTCCGTGAAGGCGCGCAGCGGAGAAAGTTGGAGACGACACAAAAATGTGTCTATTCATGCCTACTGGTGTCCTGACCCTCCTCCAGGCTGCCATTGCATTCTGTCAAGGGAGGAAATTAAAGGGTCCTTCACCAGACACAAGCACTTCCTCCTCGTGCCAAGCAGGCCTCATCCATCCCATCTCACACTCACTCGCTTCAGGTCAACTCTTTATTTCCAAAAGATGCTACACTATTGTGCGGTTCCGAAAAATAGAGCTGCTGTCTCTTTAAGGATAACATGGTGGCGCCGGAACGCACAATATTGTTGAGCATAGAGGAAGGTCATTGAGAGTTCAGAGTGAAAGCGATGAGTGATGGCTTCACAGGGTACCACTCAAAAGAGCTTGTGAGTAAGGCTTGGCTGGGCTGGGACCGGACCGCGCCAGACCAAGGACAGGACTGATGTCATATACTGCCATTAACTGGATGGACAGCTGTTGGCCTGTTCTCTATCTGATGAAAGATGAACCCGAATGACTCAAGATGTCATCAGTTAGCTTGTCAGATGTTTATAGAAAGATAACAAGAAAGGAGGAAAAGAAATATGAGGCTTTCAGTTTTGCTGAAGAAGTTGCACCTGTTGGATTGAAGCTAAATATACATAACAGCCAGCTGTTGATGAAAGAAAAAAAGATCAATCTCTTCAACATACAAAATTCAGGCCCTAAACCTGTATACTTGTTTTTTGAATGTGCGTGGACAAGGGTTACCTGACCAAAGAGCCATATAAACAGGCCATGCTACCGGAACAACAGTAACTTCTGAAAATCATTTTAGAAAGTCAGTTGAAAGAACTAATAAATAAAGTGGGCGTGACGTCAGAAAAGTTATAGTACGTGTGGAAGCCAAGTAGTAAATGATAGGGATGCTGGGGGAATAAAGTCAACATACGTAGCTAGTCAAAGAGAGATAGTATTGAATGGCTTATGTTGTTGCGGAAAAAAAAAAAGTGATGATTTGTGTTAACGTGAGAGTCACCTTTTGGTCACCTGTTTGATCATTTTACACCGAGTCTAATGCTGAAAAAATAAAAAACTTATAAAAAAAAAAAAAAAAAAACAAGCTATCGTCTTTCTCGCTTGCCACTTTGAACGTTAAGAAAAAAGAGACATTGTTCCGGTGCCCAAGAGTGATGTTGCTCACGAAGAATAAATCACAACCAATAAACAAATATGATTGCAAATTTCATAATGACTTGGGCCAAACAGCAGTCACTTGATTTTTTCCAGACCCACTTTCTTTCACTCAAGAAAGTGGGTGTGGTTTGCCAGGCTAGTGACAATCAATTACCACTCAACTCTTTTTGCGATATACTGTACAGTAAAGCCCCCCAAAGAATTCAAAATGTATGGAATTAGTCATTGTTTTCACAAAAAACATTGCTTTATAGATGTAGTCATACATTTTAATTGTGGGACTAATTCTGAGTAAAATTAAATGAGAGCCAGATCGTGAGATTACACAAAAAGATCTGTGACAATGTGATGACGTGAGAACTCCTGCATGTTTTTGAACACTCTCTCTCAAATACACTGATTCGAATGATTAGATCATTTTCGAGCTCCCGCAGAATTTGCCAATGAGCTAATAATTTGAATCAGGTGTGTGAGGGAGAGAAAAATGGAAAACATGCAGGATACCGGCCCTCGAGGACTGGGGTTTGACACCTAGAGTATGTTCTAAACTTACTGGTCCATCAGTCACCACCGTTACCTATGGTCACAAGCTTTTATTTGCTTGCTTTTAATCTCTGCAGCCATGTAACCTCTTTTTGTGTCCCCCAAGGTAGAACGAAGTGTCTGTGAAAATGCGGGCCTTCTTTCTGCTGCTTTTACGACCTGGATTTGGATACGCGAATGACAACTGACCGACAAGTTCAAATGCAATTTTAAACCATTCAGAAATAGTTTACAACCAGTATTACGGTGATATTAAAGTCAAATTTTCGGCAAATGTGAGATGTACTCGAAGACCATCTTCAGCTAAAATGTCACTCAGTTCCACAAGGTTAAAAAAATAATCCTCACATTTCCCTTCATTGGTACAAATGGCCGGCAAGTAGATCAGGGCCTAGCCCGCTTTTTGCCCAGAACAGCTGGAATGGGCTCCAACTCACACGTGACCTCAATGAGGACAAACAGAATAACAAATTGATGGATGGGTTGAGGGATAAAAGGATCAAGAAAAATAACAGACGAGAAAGAACAACTGGATTAGGTACGGTCTACAGGCTGGGTCAAACGTGTGACTCTTAACCAAAACTCTTGCAGATGCTTTCTATTTAAGAAAGGCAAACAATAAAACCCCAGAGGATCCCACACAGCTGTAGGAGTGAGGTGTGTGCGTGTGTGTACGTTGTGCGTGACAGTTACCAAATCTAAATTCATCCCCTCTTGCCTGCAAAGGCCTCCACCTCCCCGTTCACACTCCTCAACTATCAGAGCTGTATCGCTTTGCAAACCTCGGCGGTGATGTTGTCAGGCTCCTGTCTGTGAAGTGGCCCCGGCCATAAAACAACAGTGACGTGAGTGATTGATCCAGCAATGAAGATGGCAATACTCCTCTGCATCAATATGAAGGCAGCCTGCGGGACTGGAGCCCTTTCAGACAGCTCTCTGTTTCTCCTCAGAGAAAAAATCCATACACAATTGATGGCAGTTCAAAGAGGGGCTTTATTGTGGGATATCAAATAAAACATCAGAGAACACAGGGAACGGGAGCAAGAGACGGAACGAAAGAATACACGAGTAAGCGAGCCTTTGAAAGGGGGGGGGGGGGGGGGGGACACAAAGAGCGATCTGCATTTTGCTTTATCTTCTTTTTGCACCTGAACCGTAATGAAACACACGGAGTTTGCTTCACAAGCAGCACGTGGATGTCAACAGTATCTATGATGCAATTACACTGTATGATCCTACACAAAAAAATTATGTAGATACGGCAAAAGGTGGTTTTACGGGGGAAAAAGCCAGATAGGCGTGCTTCGTATTTAGAGGCTTATTTCAGTTGAGAAGAGAAGCGTAAAAGCGAGAGATATCAGTCGTTTCCCGTCTGTTCTCCGCAGGCTAGCCTCTGGCGAGCCCGCTTTGATTTCATCATCCACTTACTTCATCAAAAAGATAATGAACACTGCTTAATTGGGGTACAGACACATCTGACTGGAATTACTTCCTCTTCCCGCATTAGAACATGTCCTTCAACCCATTTATAACTTTTGTATTAGCTTTGCATTTGTGCCATTTGAAATTTTGTTTATCAAATTGTCTTTTGTAATTTGATTCGGCTGGATAATTGGACAATATGTCATGCAATTACATATGTTAAACAAAAGTATCATGCAATTAAATCATGTTTCTTTTTCATTGTCACCGTTTTGAGCAAATAAGTGTTTAATCAGTGTCTCTAAAACATTAATAATGGACGGTAACAGCAATTATATCAATACAAGGGCGGTATCAAAAACTGAGAGATAATTTGAGGGAGAGAGGGGCATTAACTTGTGTGTTATTTGCATTGGTGTAAAAGTGCTCAACATGACTTTGAGAGATGTTTTTAATACTTTGGTTACCTTTTAGACACATAGGGCAAGTCCAGTGTGGGGCACAGTCTAAAGCTGCACAGAGGCGGGTGGGTGTTTGTAATTCCGCATACGCGTACAAGACGGCACATTCATGAGAGAGCAGTTTGCACCATTGCGGGCACGAACAAACTCTTCTGCGTCAATCAATTTTATTGCCGCCATCAAAGCGGCTCTTATTGTTCCTTTTAAATGTAGCGCACTCACATCCTGCCTCGTCACAACTGTGCAAAACCGGATGTTGTCACTGCCCTTGGCCTGTCTGGCAATAGACAACGTAAAGCAACTACCGTCATTAAATGCAGAATAAGAATGAGTGATCCCCGCAGTGACTTAAATATGTGCACAGACTTTGTGTATTTATCACATAACCGATTATTTGTGTGCACGCCTCCATTGCTGCTGACTTAAAATATCGCAATTAGAACGCATTGAATGAAATCAATTCTATTATGATACTGTTGTTCGTTCCCGTTCACCCAGTGGCCATTGGTTCATATTTCTGATTAATGTACTGTACATCCACGGAGCTTAGAATCTGTGAGTCTGTGCTCTGATCAAATTTACCAAAATTACATTAAACCAGTGGTCTACCTATTGCGCTGGACTTAGATGTGGTTCCATCAGGCAAGTATCTTAGATGAGCAGCATGTACCTGTCAAAGGACACCCCATAACCACACCAGAGCACCCAACTTGGGACAGAATCCACAGTCAAATTACCAAACAGGTACAGTTTGTACCTGACCGAAAAACAGGATATGGCAGCCCCTGAGTTGATTCTTAATTGAGTGGTATGTAGTGTAATTTTAAACCACTCCAAACAAGAAACACAATGACAACCATACGGCAGAATACAGTGTTGCCTCGTCATTTTACCCCATCAGGTATTTACAGCAAGTAGATAAACTTGCAATATTTCAAGTCAACCTGTAATGTTGACTCAGTGAGTGTACAAGTGCACATTATGGTGGGGCGTGGGATAGCACTTAAAATTTGCCCTCCACTTTGACTCAATCTTTCACTGGCTCTCTCGTTCTCTCTTGTATGCTCTTTTCTGGTGATTGATGGATGTGTCAGGTATGATGGGGCATCATGGCGTCATGTGACTACAACAGATGGCACCAGAGTGTATCAGAGCGGGTTCACCTGCTGTTTGCTCTCTTGCTTACTGCGATCAAATGCCGCCGAGGGAGAGAGAAGGAGGGACGGAAAACGCAGTCGGTGAAAATTACAAACAAGCAGAGCGGGAGATCAACAAAGAAGACATTGTAGATATGACGTCGAAGGGAATTCTGCATAGATGGTGTTAAATTCACAGTATCAACAATCACTTTTCTTCTACTTCGGCCCGTCTCAAATGATAATCTCATAATGATGGGATGTGCCCTTGCAGCCATTTAACACCCGTTCCAGGCCAGCGGATAAGTACAGATAGAGGGGCTAAAGAGACACACAAAGTAACTATGACTGATCACCGCGCCTGGTGTCTCCAAGGGACATCCTCTGTGTAATTCTCTTAGTGTAGCTGAATATCATTTGTCCTACAAATAGACATATGACCCCGCAATAACCGTGTCACTCGAAGTTCAAGACTGCGCTGTGAGTGCATTCAAAGGACACGGCGCACAATTAATTTCATTGGCTGCGGTTCGCGCGCATACATAAACACACACGGTACTAGGGCTTGAACCCACTGAAACACAGATAAGGAATGCCATTCACACGTATGCATTACATATGCATAAGCACGCCGTGTAGAGGGCAGCGCTTACTAATCGAAGCACTCTGTGAATGCCCCGTGAAAGTAGTATAAAAGGTGTTATCAGTGATGAATTCCACCACGCCGACCCACCTTGATGACAGTCCAAGCACCATCCTCCTTCCCTGCTATCTGCCCTCTCCAGCTCTGCTTCCAGGCTCTGGGAGAGTGAGTGGCAGCTGTGTGTAAACGCCGGTGCCAATATGTCACCGGCACCAATCTGCATCCCCGGGGGATTCTACCGGGAGTTCAACCCGAGTATCACACCGCAGAGAAAACAATTTCTGCTGCCAATACTCCCACGCAGATGAGAAATGTTTTAATATCTGCCGCTGCTTTATGGCCGCGCCCGTGACAGTGATGGAGAAAATGTCAGCTTTTTCCACGCTTAAATGCCACTCTTTGTCTCAGGCTGTTTCTTTTCATTGATCTTGCCTCTGCCTTCCAATCAATAACATCCGCCAAAGAGTCTCTTGTTTTGTCCCTTTCAAAGCTTTCAGCCATGCAGGATTTCACACTTTACTTTCTTTGCCCAATTAGTTGTCCAATCGTTTAGTTTGTGCAAGGACAAAATGCATTGTCGTAGAGCCAGAGGTGCTTTGATTTCAAAAAAGAAAAGAAAATGGTGGACACCCACCAATGAAATTGGTTACTGATCAGAAAGTACTTTATGCTGTTCCTAATGTGCTTATAAAGGTCTGGTTGGGATGCTTCCCGGACGCCTCCCTGGTGAGGTGTTCCGGGCATGTCCCACCAGGAGGAGGCCCCGTGGACAACCCATGACACGCTGGAGAGACTATGTCTCTTGCCTGGCCTGGAAACGCCTGGGCATCCTCCCGGAGGAGATGGACGAACTCGCCGGGGAAAGGGGTAGTCTTCCCTGCCCAAGCAGCTGCCCTCGCCACCCAACCCAGGATAAAGCGGTAGATAATGGATGGATGGATGGCTGAACTCCTATTATGTCTTTCAACTCAGAGAGCATATGAATTATCATCAAACTTCACTATGAAAAAAAAATGTAGCTTGCAAGGCTGCAACAAACACGGCTCTATAGTAGTACACCACTGACTGCATTCATTTCCTCTTGCTGTATTATTTGGAATGCGTGGGGCTCCTTCATAATTGCCCCAAAGGGCAAATTAAAAATGCATATCCTAGAAATGCAAACAATGTGCTGATGCTACCATGGTAGCACAGACAGTGGGTACAAAATTTAGATGCAAATTATGCTCTGTTTTCTTACATTTTCCCAATAACTAATTATGTTGAAAAATGAAATCAAACATTCCAGTACCTTTGTTTTCAGTGCAATGCTGGTGGGAGACTTCATCACTGAAATGATTTATGGACAAGTGCCCTGAAGCAGCACTGTGAAGATGTAGCGGCTAATAAGATACTGAAATCCAAATACCAGAATTGACCACTTGTGTTAGCTGTTGATTTTAACCTGAGCACTGACCCATACATACATGCCTCATTGAGTGAGTTGGTCCATATCAGTTCACTCTCCATATTGGATGTGGAACATCTGCCTGTTAAACAAACGCAGGTTTGTTAAGCAAGTAACAGCAATCAAGTACCAGCTACAGTCATAGTAGTTACTTGAGAGAAACTTTGTGAGAAAGGAAAGTTTTCCTTGCTTACAGGTTGGTTTCACATGTGCAATCCTCAGGCTACGGCTACTTTAATACGATGGGGATCTGGTCAGAATCAGGATTGGCCGATTGTCGGCAAAATAAGTTGTGCCTTGTCCACTTTTTATTTCGCATTTAGACAAACAATTTTCGGACAAAATCTGGCTCTGAATGCAGAATGGCCTTAACATTTCAAAACCTGCACATAAAACCTGTACTGACTGCTAACTTTTCTACACACAATGTGACAAAGAAGTCTATGTGATTCAGCGGTCGAAGCCTTCAACTATTTTTACTGGGAATTTCATTGTTACCGATACAATTTTAGAAACATTTGTCGCCATACAGTGGAACTGCGAAACTTGCCCCAAGTGACGAGCAGTTTGAAATTCAGTTCTCCTAAAAGGCAAACAAATGAAATGTGGCCATGAGGCTAGCATGTTTTTTAAGCTGACTAAACAACTAGATCAAGTCCATATCCTTAACTTTTGCAGACCCAGAATTCCAACACTGACCATGTCCGAAGTGTCATATGGCTGATAAGCGTCAGTCACAATCTGTGTACTTTGTCATGTACCTTTGAAGGATGATCAGTTTTATTTTGGTTTAGGTTTATTTTGGGGTCGTCACATAAATAGTGGTTCATTTCATCACGAGTAATGTTCATCAATTGAGGGTCAATCATAAAATTTCCTCAAAAGACATGCAAAAGACAATTGCATCTTTCTTCTTTCTATTCAGTCCACAGGTCAGCAGACGCTGCTGACAGTTACTGACCCAAACTTGCACTCTGTGCGGGTAATTCAGTCCCTCTGTGTTTCTTCATTGCTTTCCCCTGGGGCTGAAGCAAAGAGAAAGCAGCATACGGAAAAACTGTTTCAAGACTGACTCAAATTTGAAATGTTCTCCATCCACACTGGCCCCAGGAAGTAGATGGTGACCAGCACCAGCATCCATGCTCTTCCGCCTGATAATGTAAGAGGCCGTTTGCTGTAGGTCTGAAGATGACTGAAAGGTTAGGATCAACACGAGAGCAACAATGGGTCCATTTAGCTGAGTCGTCCAGGGTCATTCAGAGGACATAGGGCAGAGTGATGATAAAACATAACGCATCGCTTCCTTTACATGTCCACACAGCAGATAATGAATGCTTTGTCCTCGCAAAAAATGTCTTCCCTTGCTGAGGGTCAAAGCGGGAGAGAGAGGAGGCAGAGGCGGAGGATAAAAGTGTTTATAGACAAGCGTCGATACGCACACACACACATTAAGTTTATATACCGTACTGTTGCACTCCAAAACACGCCGAGAATTCATTAGCTCGTAAAATACAACAATAGATAAACCGTAAATTTTGACGGGCATCCATAATAAAGACAGGAAGCAGATGTACAATACCTGGAAGCACCGAAAGTCGACACATTCAGCAGGTTGACGCCGGAGCAAACAGCACTTTACAGCTCACTTTGAATGTTTTCCCCGCGGTCCACTACAGTTCAATCAATATTTACAACATGAGCAATCGCCTCCCAAATCCTGTGTCACAGCTTGCAGGTCCATCCTCACAGCAATCTAACAAACATGTCGTACATCAGCAAACACTAAATGGTTCAGGGATACTCAGGGTGTTGAACATATATTTTCTAAGTGCTACTTTCCACTCCTGAACCTGTATGAATCTTCCAAACTTACGTCAGCTAGACATGTGGGGTTTTGTTGTTGTTGTTTTTTGCTTGTCCTCTGGAGACACGATAAGGAAATGAACCTTACATTTTGTGGCATTTATGTACGAAATGCATAATCAGTTCACAGACTTAATCCTAGTCTTAAACATTAGACCTCCTCAACGGTGTGATGGTTTTCATTGTTATTTTACACATTATGTTTACAAAAGATAGACTGTGTCGGATTGAATTTTCACCAACTTCTAGCCAATCAGATTCCGTATGAGCAGAGCAACAGGTGACAGTCCTGGATTGGACTCCTTTTGGGTACAGTGTTATGGACTGCCAGACAAATGAAGACGCAATGAAAAAATGAAATTGTAGGTTATGATACTGCACAAGTCGCTGCTAAAACAAAGGCAAGCCGTATGACGGATTTAAATCTGCTCAAATGCTTGTTCTCTTACTTCCACACAATAATGCAGACGCTGAGCGTGTCTTTTCTGTTGTGGGACTGAACAAAACAAAGACCTGAAAGAGTTTTGCTCTGGAGGGAACCCTGTCACCAATGATGACAAGAGAAGATGGCTGGCCTTGAGTCTTGCTTCAAGTGGGAGCCTTCTAATGCCCCTAGAAAGGCTTCTAAAAAAAAAAAAAGCAACAAGACAGTATAATACTGCTTATCAATCAAACAACAGTTCACTTGTGAACCATTCATTTGTTGAAAGAATTTGTTGTTGGCTGTTGAAACAATATAGTGTTCCCAAATGTTGTTTTTTTACGCATTTATATATTCAAATATACATTTATTTATGTATATATTTATCTTAAGTTCAGTTGTTTGTTACTGTTACATCAATTGTGGAATAAAGTTACATTATGTATTTTTCGCCTTAAGAATTATGTCC
The DNA here is from genome assembly GCF_059441005.1 of Hippichthys cyanospilos. Classification (NCBI taxonomy): domain Eukaryota; kingdom Metazoa; phylum Chordata; class Actinopteri; order Syngnathiformes; family Syngnathidae; genus Hippichthys; species Hippichthys cyanospilos. Next base: position 9,409,212 of record NC_142374.1, read on the forward strand.
TTTTTATTGATAGTGTTGTTTACTTAATATGTTTTTGTTAGAATGTCTCTTTTCTACACTGTATCCTGCACACAGTTGTAGATGTATTTAATTGCCAGGTTTGCTCTAAAAATCCTCTAGAATACTGGAGAAAACACCCCTTTTTTTTTGTTTGTTTGACACAATAGTGCTGCCAAACTATTGCTTTTTTTTCTCTGCTCCTGGTGTGCTCAATCACCCTTATTCAGTTCCTGAAAGCCGGTATGGCTCATTAGTTTCTTTCATTCATTTTCCAAACTGCTTAGCGTGATAGGCTCACGGGTGTATTTGGCAAAAAATTTTTAAAAAGTATTTAGACCACTGGGGCCACATAGAACATTTTATTGTACAGAAGGTTTTTGACTTGACTTCCCTTTTAAGATCTTAACACTGGGCCCAGGTGTGACTAAGGATGTACTGTAAGCGATGACTCAGTTTAATTCAAGTGGGCCTTGTCAGCCATGACAGAGAGCTCGTACTTACTAACCCAAGTCCAAGCAGCTTTAATGAAATCAAACCGTTACTGATTTTATATTTTACATGCCATGAGATGTCTCCAAAATAATTCCTCAATTCATATATTCAGTGCAATCTGTGAATTCAATATGATTTGTATGAAGGGTTCAAATACCCAGAACTGTGACCTTATTGAGAATAATGAACATCTTCAGAGCATTCAGATTTGATGCAGTTCGAGCAAAACCACACTGTACACATTTTGGAGCCACAGAGCTCAAACTATAATGGTTTGGAATATAGTGGAAACCCACCGGCGCATGTTGACAATATTAAATGATTGGACTAACTTTACATCTACATCACCAACTCACCTCAAAGCAAAATTTCTCTCTATCGAAGCAAAAACAGCCAATGTAAACAAAGTATTTTCCTCTTCTACGTCACATCATCTGCATGATTTTATCTTCTATACGCACGCTTCCACACTAGCAAAGGTGCATGTGCATGTGTCAAGTCATTAAAAAGCCCGTCCATCAGTTAAAAGTCATTAAATAGTCCTCCTTTAAGAGACGGATCATCCGTGACGCACACACTTGCCTGAGACCCACGCCACATGAGACCATTCATCAGGAGAACATGAGTAAGAGAAGCCGATGGTGTGTGTACACAAGGTCTCGTGAACGCCACAACAAGGTGGCACAGCTTGTCAAAGCAGCCCAGGGTCAGGTGACTGCGGCTTGGATGGAAACGGACCGTTCATGTCTTGGACGGTGCTTTGTCTCACCCCCAACACATTACGGCTGAGTCCTAACAGCTGCCTGCTGCTGTCAGTCTGCTCATGTGCCTCCACATCCACCTCTTTTTTTTTTTACTCTCTTGATGCCTGTCCTTCACACTGCTTTGGATTATCACCGGACTAACTGACATTTCTGGTTTAAACAACACACACACGCATCCAAAACAGTCACATTTTTATATTTTTCGATTCAGATTGCATGAACAAGTAGGTGAAACGACTTGAATATTGGCACTTATTTAATAAGGCTGTATATAAAAGAAAATGTTTACACTAAAACTCACATTTACAAAACTCACAAAAATTCACATGTGATTTATGGTGTTTTTTTCATCTTTCAACTACTTCTGGGACGCCCTAAAATCGGCCACTACTTTTCAGTAATTTTGTTGTTATTTGTATCTTTTGCCATGACAGAAGTAATCAATTGACATTCAAATTGACTGCTATCTTTGTAAACAAATGAGTAAGGGGGATGTGACGTAGAGCAGTCACCATTTGTAGTTTTGTTGTGTGGCATGGTTTCTGCCACCTTTCTCAAAGTTGCTTTGTGCCAGTAAAAGCTACACAAACCCCTCAGAACATGACAAAAGTATCATTCAACAAATTGTGTCGATGTTTTATCAGAAGAGTTATTAAAATATTTAATGAAAGTTGATGCATTCATTTGTGTTGCTTTAAGTCAGTGCTTCTCAATTATTTTTTACAAAGGCCCCCACAGGAAAGAGAACCCCAATCACCGTGCCGACTCTAAAAAGGAATATTATCTGTAGAAGTTGTAAAAGTACAGGAACAACTGTTAGTTACTATTTTACTGCATTTATACAGGGTACAGGTTAGTCTAAATCAGAAAAGCAATAACCAAGTGCATCAAAGTGCCTGAAATTAAAAAGAAATCAAGGCTTTTTCCTGGGGTCATCCACGCCTCCTGGCAAAGTCTCGCCTGTCATTTTAGTCATTAGATAATTTCTTATTGGAGAATGTTGTTGATGATTATCATGATGGTGGCTGCAGCAAGAATACTGTTTGCAAATGTTGGGGACAGAAGTGCATTCCTGCACATTAAGATGTTCTTGAAGATGTCTTTTTGACAAAAAGCACAGACCGAAAATTCGTAGAACGTGTACTGCAAACCTTCCTGCAAAATGGTGAGGCATATTGTAATACCCTGAGCTTTCACACCATATTGCAATAAATATCACGTGTGACATCAATACTGTGATAAAACCAAGCAACTACAACGACTAAACTGTTTTTTATTTTGCATGTCACATTTAATGGGAAGATAGCATGGTGACACAGTGGTAATCAATTGTGAAGTTTGGGATATGTGAGCGAGTACCACACTGTTCACATGGTACACATTCAGGACCCGACATGAGCCTTTCACAACTGCCCTATGATTGACAATTGATACATTCAGTTAATATCCCCCCCACCCCCCACCCCCCATTTCGCATTTCTTCAGCATTAATTCTGATGAGCTAATCCAGCCTCTGACCTGACCTTAACAAGATAAGTGGTATAAACCGCAGGAGCATGTCTCATTTCACTCTTGTTCTCAAAGCCTTTCACAGGGATCCTATGGTTAGAGGATCCAGATGACAATCCTCACTCCACTGGCCAGGCCCCTCCCCATGAGTGTGCCTTAATTCACTCTCACACCCCTACCCAATGAACTCAATCTATCGACTGCCCTACACACTCACCAAGAGACATGTTGTGACCTCTCCTTTCAGGTTGCAGACTCAACTAAAAACTTTAAAATAGATCTTTTGACTAAGCATTTTAAAAACTTACCCTAAAGACATGGCTTACTTTATCCTTTATAACAATAATGTATCCATTTAATTGCAGGTTACATCCTGCTATCTGTCTTACCTGCGACTCTCGTTTTATTGTGTTGTTTTCTATTAAGGCCGATGTCCAAAGGCCGGTTTGCGGGCCAGTTGTGACTAGTGTTCAAATTTTCACTGGCCTGCAGCCTCTGTTGTCAAATCACTAATATGTGGCCTACTAGCGCTATTGACCACAGTTTAAAATACATGTGTACAAACAAGCTACCGTATTTTCATAGCCATGAAGGGATAGAGGACAGGATGCGGACGTTCAAGGGCAAATTGTGAGCACGAATGAGGAGGAATGACGTGCACTAAAAAAAAAAAAAAACATCTCAAAGGAAAATAGAACATTAATCAAGAAAGAAGAACGTCATTTGAAAAAAAGAATGATAGTTGTTTTTTTTAGATTGACAGCTTGAACTTAATTTCCAAGCAACACAGTATGAACAAGATTGATTTCAGACCAGCATGGAGGCTGTTCACTCTGGGAACCAAAGATGATCAATTATCATGACTAAGCTTCCAGAAATAACTTCAAAATAAAAGCATAACAATGTGGTTTAGGTACAGTTTATTTTGAAGGATTGTCTGTCTTCCTCACAAAGTTTGGCTTTGACTACTATAACATGGCTTGACAGACAATGCATTGTCTGTAGTAGCATTTATAAACAAATAAACAGATCATGTCCCAAAGATCAAACAGCACCACCTCCCACAGAAATCAAAGCGTTTTGACTTCTTACCATATTTTATTTGTAATGCATCACAATAGCTGGATATTTTGCTGTATCACTTTCCTCTACCTCTACCAAAGAAATATTCCTTGTGTGTTTTGCATACTTGGCCAATAAAGATGATGTTGATTCTCAACTTCATCAAATAATAGAAATAAGAACTTTAGTTGTCATGATGAACATTCCACATAGTCCAGGTTCATGACAGCCCTAGGTCAAATACTCATTATTCAAAGTATCAGCTATGATTAGTACTGTGCAAATAATAACAAAAACCTACAACATAAGATCTACATTATTCAACAAAACAAAAGTTGAATTACTTCTTAATGTTGCATTAATAGCTTTGGTGAGTGGCATCCAGTACTGTTCTGCAATACGTTTTTTTTTTAATGATAACAGTTCCAAATTGATTTATTGCTATTGTCAGCGATGTATTGATTTAACAACATGGTAATTACTGGTTCTAATTTGTAAAACTGCACTGCATCATAAAAAGTGTACCAAAATATGACATTTCTCAGTTTTGTCATTTTGTAATAGACAACAATACAGCATTACCATGACCGTTCTTCTTCCTTCATCTGTCTCACAGGTTTTTAACTTGATTGTGAGTAACGATATTTTTTCATTTGATTCCGTCAGTCATAACAAAAACACAAATAAATACATAGGAAAATTAGTTATCTGATTGAGCAAACGATAAATAACCCTTTAGGGGAAAGAATGTCAGTATGATACAGCATAGTTTCCTCTGTCTCGCGTCTTCCAAGTATTCTCCCTAATCCTCTTTTTCCCAGTCTTGTCTGGGAAAGGCCTTTCACTCTGGTGGCCTGAGGGACATGAATAATTGTTGCTACAGAGACTGTCTCATAAACTCCTAACACTGTAATCACACTCTGACAGATGTAGGCCCACAATGTACTGTGCACGCACGCACACACACACACACACACACGCACGCATGCTCGCACGTACATAAACACACGCACACACAGAAAAAGCGATTTAACCCCCTTTTCGCTTGCTTTCGTATCCCTGTGACTCATGGCTCCTATCAGCATTATGACCACAGCAGGATCCCGCCCACGGGCTCTGAGGTTTGGAGCCGCACTGGATTCTGAATAAACAATGAAGGACGTATGAGGAGTGACTGATGTGGCCATAAACTACATTTTGGACTTTCCAGCATGCAGTGATACTTCACATTCCCTGACATGATGCTGTTGTAATAACAAGAAGTAAAAGGTTTGCCTACTTGCCTCGGTTTTGGCGGACTAGCCTTATTTTAGACTTTTTTTTTTTTAATTGCACTGTAATATAAAACGAATGACATTTGTGAACAGATCCCGAACAATAGCTTGCAATCTGATCTTTTGTTCCCTGTTAAGTGGCAGCATCCTGGTATAGATCCTGCAACGATGAAGCATGAATAGTAATTGTTTACCTGGAGTTGGTACAATGTCAACAGTCTAATCCATCACACGGACCCTGTCTACTTATTTATAGACAAGGGAATAAATCAGATGAGTGGATGAAAGTTGAAAAGACAAACACAAGGACACAAATAGGAGCACTATGGATAATCCTTTAAACATTTTAATCAAAACGTCAGCGACGGGAAAGATAAATGAAGCATCCATCTATCCGTAATTAAACTTGTGCATCATCATAACATGATAAACATAATGTGATAAACAGCCCGACAGGCGGCCGGTGATATACGGATGCCTATAGTGCGGTGAAGGATTTAAGCTAAATCATCGCCTGATGTTTGCATTGTAAAAGTGAAGGTAAACAATTTGGGCTTCATCATCAATATGGATTCATACTGTAAAATATAACTTGGTGTTGGGTAATAATAACCTTATCTCTGTATACAGTGTACGCAATGTCCACTGTCACAGTGTACGGATGGTGACAATGAGTTTGTGTGGTTTTAACAGCTTTTAAACGTACTGTATGTACTGTATTAACAAATATATCTCAGTGCCGTCAGATTGGAACTCCAGTATGTTGCTTATGGACAAAAACTCATTTTCCAAATACAAGGTCCTCCAGAGTTGTCCATATTTTAAGTTCTTATACCTGTATTGATTGACCTATGAATGCTAGTAAAATGAAATTGGTACCATTTTAATGCTAAATTTAATTTGTCATATGCAGTCATCTCCTCAAGCTACTGGAAACAGTTGTTGGAGGAAGCTCCGATCGTAGGCAGTTCAAACTCGCTCTACCATATCATCTGACTTTTTATGAGCACATGTAATTAGTAAAAAACGGAATGAATTTAGCTGTAAAATGGGACCTTTTTTTTCATATTAACATGAGTACTGTAGTTCAGTAGATATGAGGACGTGAAGTGACTTCTGGAACACCATGTACTCCTGAACATGACTTTAACTATACGTTTATTATACACCATTCCTTAAAAACCCTCACTCAAAATAACTGGGTAGAACTAACTGCGGGCCGGATCCCGCCCGCAAGAAGGTTTTCTGTGGCCCCCGAGATGATATCGATTTATTATTAGAAGTGTCCCGCAGACTAACTACAGTTAGTGGGCCGCAAGTGTTTTGCACACACTAATACTACATTTCCCATAATGCAACGGTAGCGCCTGAGCGTGAGCAGCTTTATTCCATTCATTAATTATCAAAACCAAACTTTTTCCCGGAGAAAATATACGAATGGTGCCTTGAATAATATCACCTCGTTTATTTCAATCATGTAGTAGTACTGTATAATTGTCAGTTTTTCAGTAGGTTAAATTAAGTGCAATAGACTATATGCGGTCAGTTTCACTTTTTTAATAAACATTTAATCAGCTTGTTGTAAATTTTTTCATATGGCCCCCTCTATCCATTTGACTTTGACAGCCGTGTTAAAGGATTCACTCAGTCGTGGTTCGGTCCAATCGCTTCTTTTTTTGAAAATACAAGTAATACGACTGAAAAAAAAAAAAAAACGTTAACAAACGTGATTGGCTGGCAACCAATCTGGGTTGTCCCCTGCCCACTGTCCGAAGACAGCTGGGATAAGAACCAGCAAGCCAGTGATCCTAATGAGGATAATGGTCAACAGAAAATTGATGGATGGATGGATTTTTTTTTTATTAAATTTACAGCTCAGCAGTTAGCACATAGTACCAATGTAGTTGATTCATGGCTTCTGAGTGAGTTTTTTTAAACATGTCATGTAATGTAGGAGCCACCTAGTGTCCAAAATGAGACCCCACAGCACCATTTTATTCTGTTAAATTATTTGCAGTTCACTGCACTCCTTAGAATGTGTACAATCAAAGATTTTGATATTTGTGCTACAAAAATATGTATTTTATGAACCAACTGTAAAATGAACGGAGGAAATTTGCATTAATATCATGCAACTTATGTAAATGCTATATTATGATACAAAGGGGACCAAAAAGATCTTTTTATGTCATCGGTACGTATTTTACTTTATCGACTTTGAATTTGGACTCCAGCTATGTTGCCGTCTTCCTTCTCGGTGAGGACGAACTCTTCCACTAAAGGCTATGGCATTTGATCTCCAGGTTGTACTCAAGGTTCCATGACTCAGCACGTGATGACTGTCCCCAGCCAGTCTGATCTCATTGGTATCCGCATCGCTCACTCTGTTTGTTACGTGACAACCTGACACAGAGGAGATTGTATAAGAGTATGGAGGCAAAAAAAAGGCTGTAGAAAGTATTAAATGTATTAAATGTATTTCAGTGCTCACTAATTAGTTTACAGTCAATGAAAGCTCTTTTTTTTTAATGCAACTTGTACTTCGCCGTTTTTCTGTAAATGTATGCCATGTAGATGATTCATGTTTGTGAGGAAAACCCGAATTGTTATTTGATTCTGATACTCATTGGATATTTAAGAGGTGTCTAAACCGTCTTCAGAGGTTGAACAGAAACAAACGACTAGGAAAAATCTGTTTGCAATATATTATTCTTAGCTCCGCGGACAGCGGTCAAATTGCTTTCAAACTAAACAGCTCATCATTTACACGGAATATTCCCTAAACATATACATAAATAACAGATAAGAAACGGCGGCGCATACTTCTGCACAGAACTGTGTGTTTATCAATATTTTCTTCATCTTGAGCGTTCGGAGGAAGATTCTATGTCACTCTCTTGCTTCTCTGCAAGACGTGTCGTTGGGATGTCTTGTCTCCCAAGTCATCAAGTTTATGGGACTGGAAATGGCACGACACCCTCCGTCTGTGCGGAATACATTCTGACAGCAGAGGAAGCAATGCATAGACAGGAGAAAAAGAAAACAGGTTTAATCAGTGTCACTTTTTACCTTTTATCTGCTGCATCCACACCTTTCTGCATTGGCACACTGTGATTTTGTTGCTTCTGTTTTCACAAGTCTCGGGGCTTGCTGGGCTAAACAAAGACCTTGGGTATCGTACGGTATTTTGTGTCTTGCCAACTGTAAATGTGTTAGTATGACAATAAAATTCCTTTAGTCATAGAATATGAAGTGAAATCCATGAGTCTAATTCTATTTTTCCAGTGTACCAAACTTGCCCCATTACTGGATTCATGTGTGTGCGACTGGAGAAGGGTTGCAGGCGGCGGGAGCTAGGATTACAGTGAATGTCACCCAAGCTCCTCTCTCAATCATTTTCTTCCAATCCAGCGCCATCGAAGAGTTTGTGAGGCAGCCTGGCGATGATGCCAGTAAAAGAGGATCAATAGCATCGGGAAAAAGGGAGCAGACAATCTTTTACCCCCTTGAACTTCTGTACCCATGATTGATTTGTCCCCTACCACAGCGAAGGAGACATTAGAGACAAGAAACATGTGTGTCTGCATACGTGTGTATGCATTTGTGTGTACACCTGCGTAAGTGTGTTGAAAGCATGTTTTTGTAAAAGCAGCGCATGTGTGTGTGTGTGTGAGTGATTGACGATGTAAAGTGCACACACATCATCAGCGAGGCATTTGCGAGGTGTGTGAGTCAGGGGCTGTCATCCCCCTCAGTCTCCCCAAGCAGAGGCCTCCCTCGGCGGTTGATTTATAGTAAATCATTAAAATCTGCTTATTATTGCTGCAGCCTTTTCCCCCTCCCCGTGTCCCCACGAGCAGTACCCCGCCCCCACCGTCCAAAAAAAAGAGCCTGTGTGACCAGCTCACACAGAGCGGTGGTCAGCAGGCTCTGGCACATTAAATCCATTCTTGCCGCATGTTAGAAAATAAATAGCCAGATGTCTTATTTCATAAACATCGCCAATGAGGGAACCTGGCTGTGTTCCTGCGGAACAGCTGGAGCGTCTGTCCTTAAAAAGTGGCATTGAAGGGCTCAAGAAACTTTATGACAAACACACACACACACACACACACACACACACCTGCGCACTGCTATTGTCTCCCTTCTATGGAAGTGTAAATGTGATGTGACTTGAACAATGACAGGTGTGTTTGTCAAGGATGTGCCTGTCACTTCAAATCAGTGGACGGGGCCTTCTTGCCACACAGGCTTTCCACTTCTTGGTCATGCTCATGTTAAAAAAAAAAAAAAAAAAAACAAGAAAGTGTTATTCTTTTGATGTTTCATCATATCGAAATAATCCAAAGCAGTTCAGCGTCATTGGATAGATGATTGGGAAAGTGTGCACAGGTTCCTGTGACTCATACTGTGCAGAAGAAAATTATTATCTGGGCGTGTATCCATCAGAAGTCCATTAGCACCAACAAAAGTGAGAATCAGCATTTGACGTACTATTCAAGCAGGTTGTAAAGGGTGCGGAATGAAATGATGCTGATTATTTCTGCAGAATAACTCAAGTGAGAATCACAGCTTGTCTATTGTCGCACGGTTTGTCAAACGCTTTTCAATTACAGCCTTTAACTTGAGGCACTCTCGCATCCCCATGAAGTGATTTTAATGGAGTTTTGGTGCAATTGTTTGTTATGCGAGACAGGTCTCTTCAGGAGAATGAGGAGAGGAAAGGCAATGAGAGGAGTTTAGAGAGATAACATTATACAAGTGAATGAGCAGCTCTTTATTTTTTACTGGAACATCCATCCGTCCATCTTTTTTCTTAATGCTATTCCTGATTAGGGTTGTGCCTGAGTAGCCTATTCTAGCTGACGTTGGCTGAGGTGGGTTAGGCTGATCGCTGGTCAATCACAGGGCACATGAAGAAAAACAACACTTTAAGCTTACATTCACCTAAGGACAATTTGGAGTCTTCAATTACCCTAGCACGCATGTCTTTGTAAAGTGGGAGGAAGCTGGAGTACCCGAAGACAACACACACCAAAGGCGAAACACGCAAATAAATAGGCTTGACAATCCAACACATCCATTTGAATGAATGGTTGTTGGTTATTAACAAGCCCGATAATAGATTAACCTTATTTTGTGCATTGAGGCTCTGTAATCAACCAAAAAATGCCCTCTGCAGACTGTTCTAAATTTTTCCCTAATATGTATTTTAGAGATAGAGATATGATTCTGCTGTTAGTTCATAAATAGACACGCAATGATCGGCAGGGTTGAAGACTCAAATTAGGGATGGGCTGATTGATCCAAGTATCGATTGAATCACCACTAAAATAGATATTTGTATCATATCAATACCAAAATTAGTCTGATCCTGTACATTTGTTTAATTATTCTTGGTTTCTCGTGTGTCTCTCGGGAAATCCCTCCTTAGTGCATGTGCATGGGACACACTGACCAGCCTGTGAGTTCCTTGATTTTTACATGTTTTTAATTCCAGTTGCAGGTTTAACTGAATGCAAACCTGCTTTGAATCCAATCTTCATATCTGCCTCCCCACATTCCTTTATTTTTTTAAATTCTCTCTGTCAAGAAAGTTAAATTTGAAAAAAAAAAAAATTAAACTAATGTGGTATTAGCATTGGTGAAACTGGCACCAGTATTTACTTTATATCAAATGATACCAAAATCTCAAGTATTGCACAACACTAACCCATACAGGGAGGCAGGATATGTTAAAAAAAAATAAACTATTATCCAGAAGAACAAAACTTCCTGGGTATTTGCAGAGTTGACTTAAGTCCATATTACCAAGTACCAAAAACAAACAAACAAACAAGTGGAAAATAAGACATGACTAGACTAGATCTAAAGTGAAAAAACAAAAACTGACAGTCCACAAGATGTGTCAAAGACAGTGAACCATCAAGAACAAAAAGAAACCACCAATTGACCAGACAGAAAGGAACACGTACAAGACAGATAGGGATGGAGAAAACTGACTGGTTGACACAGAGGAATGTGTTGACAAGCATTCGAACATCCTTCCATTTCTATTGACCATTTTTTGTCACGAGGGGCGCAAGCACACTGGATCTTATCCCAGCCATCTTTGATCAGTAGGTGGGGTATTTAACACTGGTAACCTGTGAAGCCCTTTGAGAGGCTTTCAGGGCTCTACAAATAAATTTTGATTGATTGATTGATTGATTGATTGATTGATTGATTGGTTGGTTGAGATAATCCCCGTAAAATAAAATAAAAGGCTATTAATGATATAGTCTTCAAGATTCAAGAAGAAATGTATTCATTTAAAAGGATTAAACTAACCATCTCTTATTTTGAAAGTCAGGTAGCAAAGTAACGTGATGCATGTGACCACAAATGCACAATTTTATTTGTTTCTCTTTATTTTAGTTGAGGAAAGACAAAGATGTTCAGTTAGTCTTGCAATGAGCTTCTGTGAAACTAAAACAGAAAAACCACGGGAAACTACACGTTGAGATATTTGCGCAGCAATGAAGATTTTTGTATAATTACAACCTGTCTTTTTTTCCCGTGTTATTAAGTTTGGTTCACAACTATTTTCGAAGTTGGATTTGTTGTGCGATCTGCAAGAAGCTTGCTTCTTGAACTATAAGTCTATATACAAACTATAAGTCTGTGAATTTGAAAAGAGGCTTGACTGTGCCTCATATGTTTTAGAGTGACTTGGTCCTTGACAGAGTCAATATCGATGATTCGGTTCAGCTCTGTCAGTCTCGTGTGCTAGTTTTTCCATTCAACTCTTCACCACTACGTCTGACACTTAGCCTCATTGAGATATCCATAAGATATCCTTTATTATAGCACTGACTGAGCTAAACTTGTCTTATCAGTGTTGTTCTGGTTTACAACTTGGTTTACAATGCCAAATAGTTTTGGCGTAAACAGCTGACTGAGTGTGACCGGCACATTTTGATCAAGTCCTGAATCCCATTTAGCAAGAACTGGTCACACAAATGGTTTTTATGACCAGGAGAATGATATCTTTTTTTTAAGATTTGCAGGGAAATGGATGCTCCCCCGTCGGAAGAAAGGCAGACTTGAACTCGTCACCTGTAAATCACAGGACATATAGAGATGGCCAACCAATCATCATCACTGAACCTGCTCCAGATTCATGTGAGTGACTACCAAGAAAAATAATTAGAAAGTATCTGTTGACACCATGCATTCGGAAGGGACGTTGCAATCTTAAAGCACATTAAGAAAGTGCAGTGTTTTTTGGCCTGGTGGCGTGTGCCCCACATTTTTCACTGCGTGTGTGTGTCCTGTATATGCATTTCCTTGACAGATATAGCAATCTGGTTTCAATCGGACCACTGTGTCCCACTTTCCTCCTCTTTGATTTACACAACCTCATCTCCATTCTGCCTCTAAAGCTCCTGGATGGTCCGAGCAGGTGCAAGACTGCGGGGCTGCAGCCCAAAGGCCATAGAGGCTGAAACAAGAGAGGCTGGCCAGCACGCATGCAGAATAACAATGCCTCCATTTCTCACACTGACATAATCCCCATGTTTTATTTGTTCCCTTGTAATTCTTTTTATATCTCGGGCTTATGTTCCTTGGCATTCGTTCAATCCCAGCCTGGGGACACAGGGCTCTAGCGGGCCCATATGTGTGCCTTGCTCCAGTTAACGCCTATTAGTTCCATTGTAAGTGTGACTAAACTGGCACGTCTCAGCCGGGAGATGGGCTGGCTTTGACTGACAGCCCATGTCTGGATCCTGTACTTTGAGTCTCACGCAGACTTGTCAAACACGGGCTGTGTCAAAGCATCCGTCACTCCGCTTTCGAACGCAGGAGCCACGCTGCGCTGCACAGCTGACCACATGACTCTCCACGACTTTACATTCCACGTTGGAGTGGGACTTTGTGTGAAGTCGCGCCGCAATACTAGTTGCTTTTCCTGCATGTTGCTTTCTTTGGGATTTGTGAAGATGGCGTGTTTTCCCTTCTTTTCATTACAAAGATCTTGTATGCAAAAAAAAAAAACTGCGAGACGTTTTATAAGCTCCTTTTACACAAACCTATAACCGAGCCAGCTTTCCAGTAACAGCTTCATAATAATACTGTGACATGGGGATGATGCATGTTGTCCGCCAAGCAAATCTGCAAGGTCTGCACCACGTGATGCCAACTTGAATATTGTTTTCACAACTGTGCAAGCTAATTACCTTTAATTTTTCATCTGTGCTCCGAGGGTTGTAGGAGACTGTGATTAGTGATTCATTACTTCTCATTACCTGACCTGTCAAACTGTTTCCTTTCCTTATTGAGGCTGATTAGGCGAACATGGCCCGTCTATCTCGATGCGGTTGAGAAAGACCTCAAGCATGATCTGCAGATGAGCCTCTGAATTAGAGGATCATTTTGGAATGATCATAAATGAAATGAAAACATCACTCTCTGATAGAAAGAAATGTGTTAAGCCATAATTAATACTGTATACATATTTAATTTATACCATACGAACAATAATATAAGTACAGCCGACAATTTAGATTATGAGAGAAGCCCTGACTCGCAATCTATATGATTGATTGTGCTCAGGACCTTAAAGTGTTTCTTCACCAAACTCATCCAACCTTGCTTCACTTGACTTGACTTTGTGCACTGATGTACAGAAATAACCTTTTCAAAACTTCCTACATTGTTAGAAAAGATTTAAGATGGACTCTGAGGTTTTACTGAGCTATAATTGAGTGCTAATGAAAGTCTATGAGATGGCATTTCTTCTTGTGTTAGAGAAAGATGACTGATTTACAGCTGGATGGCATCCTCTGCTAAAGGTCAAGGTGAGCCTAACCTCAAGTTTTTGCTTTGTCAACACAAAATTCAGATCTTAAGATGAGTAGTACTGTGCACTAGAGTCTGTTGGTGGTCGTTTTCCAATTTGTAAAAAAAAAAAAAACACTCTAAATGTAAAAAGACATATTCTTTTCAGCAATCAGCTTGATAGCGCTCTCTGACTCAACCAGCCATGTAAGAAACTCCAAAATAGGAATTTGCTTAGACACAATTAGATTCATTATTCATTCCTCACATAGCCACTGGAAACAGAAAAATAATTTGGTTTGAATGCAGACCACCAGAGAGGAGGCTTTCATGATGCTGTGCACCGGTCCCAATGAGAAATGCAGTCTTCTAATATTCAAAATACTACTGTTTTTGTCCATATGGTACCACCATGGTCCACCACAAACCTGAACGTTCTCAAGTTGTTGCTTTAAATGTACTTGCTTTTGATTTTTTCAACGCTCTTGGTTCAGATCGATTTTTCTTTGGATGCAACGCATACACACAAAGATACGTCAAGTTGTTGAAATACAAAACACACATGGGGATAAAAATTAAACTGAGGTGTGACCTCATGCAGACCAGCAGTTTGACGCTTGTGATTTTTTGAAACTCAAGCTGCGATTCAAAAAAAATAATCTTTTTTAGAGGTTCCACTCTGATATGAGTAATACATCCAAATTGAATAACATGGCAGGAAGCTGGAAAGACGACAGTGCAGCCGAGTGTAACAATGGCTTACACTAGCGAGACTTCAAGTAAAACATTCATCACTATTAGTCGTAATTAATCCCCAGTATTAATTAAAGGGTGTTGCTTTAAGGGATGGTGTGCCTAATTAGGAGGTTTGACAGGATGACACCCACATACAGCGGCCTATTGGAGGGGAACAATCAACTGAGTTCCTCTCAAAGCTTTTGAAGCCTTGCAAAACTCTGTGTCCTTGGTCCAACTCAGAAGATGTGCTGGCCCTGGCGTGGTTCAAAAAAAAGTATTGACAGGTATGACAGGCCTCCGATTAGGCAGTCAGCTGGAGGCCCAGTCCTTGTCACCTGTCAGGTAGACGGATGAAGGGTGACTGAACAGCACAGAGGGAGAGGATGGCATGTAGCATAGATGGGACGGGGTCACCTGCGGAAGTGTTTCTGAGACACTCCATCACTAAAAAGCGGGTGCCGGTGACGCTCATCTAAAGAATCTTTGATGGGAGGGATTAAGCGGCGAGACGTCTCCCAAGGGAAGGACGCTCTTAAAGCGACGTGAAAGTTGGAAGGAGGACTGTAAACAAATGTCAGATGGCCGAGGCGGGCAGACATAGTGGCAGAGTGGGTGGGCTTTGACAGACACATCTCACGCAGGCTGACAGCGCCGTCAATAGCCCCGGGACGGCCATCCTGATTGACAGCTAGCAGGTGGCGCTTGAATGGAGTTGTCAGGACGACTGTCTGTCAAAGTCACATCACCGTGGCTACGGGGCTTCATGTGAACAAGCGCACAGCTGCCCAAGGTGATCTCCGGGTAGGGGCAGAATGTTGGCACGGCAGGCGCCGGCATACTGGATCATATGCTGTAATGGCTACAAATGGCACCAGTTCGGGGGCATATTTAACAGGAGTGAAATATATTTTGGGGAAAAAACACAAGAGCAATTGCGCTTGATTCTTTTCCTTAAAGGATTTGATCATGAATCTCTACAGTTTTCTCCATTTCCTTGGTTCCCCTTAATTGAGCATTGTTCCAGCACCATGGCATAAAGCACAGGAGTTAATGGGCAATAATTATATGTGAGAGAGCCTTTCTCCCTGGAGTGGAATCCAGAACAAATGGAAGCTCTGATGTGCAACATTCTACTTCATTACATCTGCTGCCACGAAAGCCCGAACATCTGGCACCATATCCTGACAGATAGACAAGACTTGTGGACTGGAAGGGAAATGGAGTGATATTTAGAAAAAAAAGTAACACGAGGTATTTACTGGATGAAGGAACAAATGCTTTGGGCAGACCGGGTGCGTTTTCGCTACCGGATGAGCGTTGAGCTGATAGATGTGAGCAAACTCAAGCTACGCGTGTTAGACGTGCTGTCGAAATCATCTGCACTTATTGCTATTGTTACACTTTCACATCACAGTGGACTTTATTATCATCATATAATATGCAACCTCATTGCTACAGATAAATACATACTGTGGATCTTCAAGAAACACTGGAATGTACATAGACATTTGTTGTTAAAGGGGAACTATACTCCCCCATTGCACGGCTGAGAATACCCTTATTTCTTTCACTGTAAAATCCGTCTGGAGGAACCACAAAGGAGAGATGAAGCAAAGGAACAGTCTAGTACTTAGTGGATGAACACCAAAAAGCGTTATATTATTAGAGAACATAAGAAAGTGCATAATAACCCCTTTTAACTTAACATCTCGGTCGTTCTTACCAAAGCAATAATCATAACTGTCTGTATCAGTGGTTTCCATGACAACAACATCAAGTCCCACAGAGCGATGCGACGTTGATCAGCTCTCTACCAGCAGCCCGATTGTCTTCCGCAATACTCGACGATGATCTGGACGGCCGCTGTGGCGTGTGCGAGCGGCGGAGACGGCGGTCGGGATACAAGCTGTTGTCAAAGGGCTTTCGATGGACGCAGATAACATGTGTCTTCAGGTTGCCCTTCTGGGAGGCACTGTAGGGGCAATATTTGCACGGGAATGGCTTCCGAGCTAGGGAGGGGAGAGAAGAGGAAGGTTTAACCAATCAAGCTTCTGCATTGTATGGAAGCTACGTGAGAGAAGTCAACAAAATACCGTAAATCGAAATACTTCGATAAAGTACAATTGCGCATCCACAATAATAAACATTTTATTATGAACATGTCTATCAGATCTCAGTGTCACTGTCTTTTGATGCCCCTACCAAATGTTGTCTAACGAATGGTGTGGCCAGTCAGGGGCGTGGCCAGATAATTTTCTATGGGGTGTCACAACACCTGAGTTAGGGGTGGCCAGGAGTGCCATGCACAGTCAGGGTTTAATGGGATCAAAATTTTAAGTTATTTGTGTAAATATACACTTCATGGTGAAACTGTTATGCTGTGTATAATGAAAAACCTATTTCATTGAAATTACTCAATTTTATTTCAAGCCGTTGCATGAAATAAAAAAGCATTGGAATCCAGATGAATGTTCTAAGGAGCCTCAGTGGCAACAAATATGCTACATTCCATCAAAGGGGAGGAGAGAGGCAAAATGAGAAGAGAAGAAAGGCACTTTATTTACCCTCAGATTTACACCTTCGTAAAAAATGCGTTCGGTCTGAATATCAGCTAAAACAAACACAAGCAATGGGGGAACAGGTCAACTGTTATTTCAACATTTGCATCCAGTCCAGAATGTAGCCCAACTTATGACTAAAGGTTAGTTTGGGTAGACCCCAGCAAACTTATCAACCGAGTGGCGATACATGTTATAGAAAAAGGATGGATGGATGGATATTATTTCATACATTTTCATTTATTATTCCATTTATATGATATTTACTTACTTTTCACCCATATATACTGTTCATTTGACCGTTTCAGAGTGATTCCTTTAGTTGTCAAGCAAAGGCTTGGGCTGATTTTGAACTTTAGATATGAAATCCTCTCTCATCAATTGTCACCGTTTTCCTGCTTGCATATGCACAAACACACACACACACACACGCACACGCACATACACAGACACACACACGCGTACACGCACGCATACTCAGATAAATAAACACACGCGCGCACACACGCACACACACATTAGTGTTGAGTTGAGGAATGACAGACGTCTGCAGCTGAGAGGAAAGGAATGTCAAAACTTCCTGTCCGTCCCGAGCAACTTAACTCCACTTGCAGCTCTTGATGTGGTTCATTTTAACCACACAAACAACAGTGCAGTTAATCACTTCCATGCGTTTGTCCGACCTTAATGTACGGCAAACATCAGCTTTAAACTAAAGCCTAAAGGTGTTGTTGTGATTCAACAAATGACTCCCTTACCTTTGTGCTTTGATGGACACGTGTCCTTGCTCACCACTATGCTATTTGGGACAGGTTACCTCATAAAATGACTTTCTCTTTTCCTGTCTGTCTTGCACATCAATGTGTTTCTTGGTGATTCACGGTTACAGTAAACCGTTATGCGCTGATGTCATTTGACATCAGTTCCCAAAAACGGAGCGCCGTCTCAAGCTTTTTTCTCATTTTCCCTCCCCCTTCTCTTGCCTCTTCCTCCCTCTTTCCTTTCTATCAAGCTCATCATCAGAGCCCGGGCAGCTGCGGGAAGCTCAATACTGGGCCGTGCATCTACATAAAATGTGTTTTGGGGGGAAATTTGGGAAAACTCACAGAAGGTGTGTGCAATAAAAGGTAATGCTCCATCTGCTGGTGTATAATAACCTGATGGCCAATAAAGGGCACACATACACACACACTCGTCAGAACGAGGATAAGTCCTGACACATGTGACTATCATAGGAGTGGCGCACAAGATTTTGTGTGTGCGGATAGTAAAATGGGAACGAAGGGAGCTGTAAATAGTAATTGAACGCCTTTTTGAGTTCACTTTTCAAGTCAATGACAATGGAAAATAAAATGTGACATAAAACTCTAAAGTGACTTTTTTCATGCTTAAAATTGTCTACAGCCTTGACTTAAATGTTACACATTGGTGTAAGTAAAAAAAAAAAAAAAAAGATGATGATGCCCTCATAATGTCATGTTAAAACAAGTCAAAAAGGTCTCACGCCTACATCAGGCCCTGCTTGTGTGTGATACTTTCTGTCGCTCACCCCCTTACCGGAGCTGCTGGTCTTCCTCACCACTCCCACGGGAGGAGAGGGGAGGTCCAGGAGAGGGCAACCTCCAAATAAGTTCCATTAATCACAGACCAGAGTCTAATGTAACTAATATTTTACAATTAGAGGGGACAGCAGTGGGCTCGGAGCCATCCATCTCTTCACCACATGATGCTCTATTCATAGGTTGGTTCTTACCACAGCTTTCAACCCGGCCGCATACACTATAATGCGCAAAGTACACAAAGTGTGTGTGATCCTATACCTTTACATGGACGTGCGCAGGCACACATTGATTGAAGGGGAAATGGGAACAGAGGGACTGTGAGGTGCTGACAGAAAGAGAGATGATGTGCCAATAGAGGGGAAGGGAGGGGACAATAATTGCTGATTTTGTAGAAGACAAAAGCTGGTATTATGAGGAAAATTGCATTTTAGCTATTGCAAGCAAGAACACACACCACACCGCAATATTTTAATTGCAAACCCCCTCGCTGCATATCACGCAGCACTGAAGTTCATGACAAAATATTAAAACTCTAACTCATCGCAGTGATTTGATTATTTGTGTTGCTCGCATACTTGTCTATTTTGTAACCAAATCGCAAGCAGGTACTCATGTACAGATGAATCTTTGCTTACGCTCCATTTTATTCATTTTATTTTAAAATGTCATATGTGAGAAAAGTATGGGCAATAACAGTCTTTTGTTTTTATTGACAGGCCTGCCCTTATCTGGATTAGAAAAATGTATTCAAAGTTGCTTAAAAACAATTTAAAAAAAAAGGATGTCAAAATTAAAGAATTGATTTGACTGGTTGTTTGAAAAGAATGACTTTTTAAAGTGTCTGCCTATAGATGAAAATGTGAATTAATGAATTCATAGCTTTACCAAGTTTGGCATGTGTGTTTTATTTATTTACTTGTTTATTTAGAGTTATTAAATCTGGTTAAATTTGGTATCTATGAGAACTAGGAAAGACGGAAAACAATAATAGTACTTTAACAAGTATAACTTAATTTGAAGCGTGGCACCAGCCATATGCAAATATTACTTTCAGAATCCAACCACTATGTTATTCACACATCATGGAATCGCTGCTCTAAAACATTTTTTTTTGGGGGGGGCACTTTTGATTGCAATGTATGATCACTTGTCAGATGTCTTACATGTCACATAATACGAGTAAAATAAACCAATAACACATAACCAGTGTGCAGCAATATTATTAAGAGTCATCATTTAAATCATAATCTTGTCACCCCATGCTCATGCTGACTGATGTTTTTCTTGAATTTTTAAATATATGGGGGGGGGGCTACATTGGTGATAGTGGTGAGACTCATGCAATATTGAATCAGCAGCAGTATAAAAATGATAAAAACGTTATCATGACCTGCCTGAGCACCAAGTGCACATTTTTGCGTGTGCGTGTGTGAGTGTGTTTGTAGCTGAGATAATGACCATGATGACAGTGGCGGGGCCGATGGGGGCCAGAGGAGCTGAATGGTGACGGATGACACAGTGCTGAGCTCTGATGGCACACAGACAGTGAGTGATGACTGCACATCCTTCCCAGCACTCCACCCTTCATTATCTCTACGAGGAGAGGCACGACACAAAAGAGGGCCGCGTTGCCCTTTCGCTGCCCTCGGACGACATCTGCTCATGGAGACAGGCGCGCCACCGCTTACTCCTCTTTCACCTCGCTGTCGCTCCATCTATCTCCATCTACTGCCATCTTTCTCGCTCCTTTTCTCTTGCTCCCTCCACGGAGGGAACACAGAGGTCAGACAATGAGATAATGACTCATCCCTTTCATGCAGGGAGCCTTTTCTTTCTCTCCATTCTTAATCATTTCTGTATAGATCTTCTCATATTCACCGTGAGAGGCCGGGCTTTATCAGTTCATTTGTCAACTGGTTCAAAGTTATCCAAGGGCATCATGTTATCAAAACACTTTCCCCTCTTGAGCCTCTGAAATATGATTGCAAGGTTTAGGAACCGACAGCGCATTAAAGCATGGTAAATGCTACCATCTAGTGGGAAAACGAAAGCATCGCAGTCTTGGTGGAAAACACATGGGAGGGTTCTGTTCCGCGTGAGGCTAATGAGCATGCAGACAGGTTCAAGCAGAGGTCACCATCTGGCCAATTACCACTGTTTGCACATTGGAGCCGACCCGAGCTGTCAGCGCAAACGCATCACTCCATGTCCAAAGTGCCCGGCAATATGTCAGCGTGCCACTCGACATGCCATCCTGTGTGGAAAGGATGGGGGCAAACGGAAGACAGGCCCATGACAAAGCCACCTGGTCAATGCCGCAGACAGGACAGTCTGCTGGGCCACCTGCTTCGCTCACTTTTGGAGGACGTTCCACGCGCTCCCAATGTCACTCATCTGTCTCAATGTCCGGTTTGACGGACACCATCTAATTGTGCTTCTGAAATCTGCTCCATAAGACAAATAGCAATCTGCTGAACACTGGGGGGGGGGGAGACACACGATTCTTCCCGAGAGGCGACTGAAGCTATATAGAATATGGGCAAAAGTATTGTGACACACCTCTTAAATAATGATGACCTTTTGATTTGGCTCTGGGTCCCTCCCTGGATTTTAATCTTTTGTCTTGACAGTACAATTTAGAAGGCTTTAGGGAATGCCCATTTATGTCCCTAAACACACATGGTTAGGGGGTTTCATGGGAAAGAACTGTCCGAGATGCCCGCAGATAGAGACATAACTGCAAACCCTCCCAATTGTTCACGTACTGTTGTTAACTTGAAATCATGCTTGGTAGCGATAAGTTGGTAGTTGGCGATAAGAAGTGTGTACTTCTTTAATTTTGATCCTGCAAGGAATCATTTCGTTCTAAGGCAAGAGACATGTCAAAAAGATTTTGCGCAATGTGGGGGTCATTACATTTTGGTGATCATCTGGTAAAGAGACAAATATATGAATTTGAACCATATGAGGTTTGAAATTGTCTGTAATAGGACCTAATACACAAATAGAAGTTATTGAGTGACACTGTACTATTACATGCATTGCTGCAAGTAATAATTGATTATTTGTCCATTATATTGTTGATTCATTGATAAATCTGATTTTTGAAATAATTTTAATTGTCACCCTTTTATTTAAATAAAAATTAAAAACCTTGACATTATTTCAAATTGACGAAATAACATGAATGAACTCGGATGCAGGAACTTGCTTGGTCTCTCGATCATTTGTAAATGTTCCACTCATAGATCCGATTCTTCTTTTTTTAATTCTTAAATGGATTATATATATACCGATGGATTTTTTTTTTCTCATTTTGAAATCGAAATTTTAAATACGACAATGCGACAACAAGACGAGCCGTTGTGGGGCAGATATGCCTTTTGCCACATTATAATAACCATCTGTGCAGACTGACACAAAACTACAAGTTGCTGTTAAAATCATAAAGAAAGGGAACAGATGTGAATCCCTAATGGAGTTGACAGGCTCTTTCTGTCTTTCACGTGAACATATTGAGTTTTGGAATAAAAAGGAGGTGGGGAGGAGTGACGGTGTATCATGTTGCACTCATAATACATGCATATCAAAGACCCCAGCTGTTGGATCCCCTCTCCTGAGAGACAGCATTATTAAATCTGCACTCAGCAAGCGTATCACACCAGCACAAGAGCTTTAAGCCTCTCTATCGGGGGGCTCAATTGGCTTGGGCCATTTGTAACCTATCACACAAGCAGATTATATCACTCCTTAAAGCGTGGAGGTAATCAGTGAAGCACACCTGAGTTTTCCTTTGCTCGGATCAGTTAGAATTTTCAATAGGGAGAAGAAGAGAATTTAAAAAAAAAGACAGAGAGAGAAAACTTGTTTTCAGTCTACGAGGTGCGGTGTATTGACGTGATCTTTTCGCACTCATCCTTTTCACACTACTCTGCGGCTGCCAAAATCTTTTTCGGGAGGTGAAAGCCTGGTAGTGTTAGGAAGTATCAATTGTAACTGACAATGCGACACGTTCGACACCAATTTCCACGAAGCTTGATGTGATAGTCGTCAAAATCCCCAGGCACTTCTTCAAATGCTCCAGAATACCTATAATGTACTGGATATAAACAATTAACTTCTTTGCTCACTAGATGGCAGTGTCTACCTCCTAATCTTAAAGCTGGCGCGTCAACAATATTGATGTGATCGCGTTTCTCTATTTATATGGAACTAAATTACATTTTATGTGAGTGAAAATAATTAAATGCAACTGCGCCAAAGAAATTTACAGCCCCCCCTCAAAAAAAAAAACCCGCACAGGTTAAATGACATTTTATGGAAGAGCATTTCATTGTTTAGTTCAGTGCTAAAAAATTACATTTCGCAAAGCCCACCCGAGGATAGAAAACACAACAAAAACTTCCGGCACCTACAACCAGGCCCCTAAATTTTCAAGGGTTTCCAAAATCGTCGTAAAAATTATGTAATGTTCTCCAATTTAATGCAATTATTGTTTAGTGTACATTCACTTCCTTACAGCATAAAAATGCTTAACCTATCATGTTAACTGTTCTTATGCCCTGGACTATTCCATTTCTCTAATGCATGTGCAGTTGATTTAGGAAGAGATTAGCAAAACAAAATACTTTTTGGTGTGAGGGAAATTAAGTGGCGTTATCAAAAAAAGAGGAGGAAAAAGTGACATGACTGAAACTCATCAAACTGCATCATGAGAATTTGTGAGTATTAAATCGGGGAAACGGCAACGTTATTATTGGTTGTTTTGAATTTGTTGATTTGCCTGTTAGAGTATGATTCCAAAGAAGAATTTTAAGGACTTCATCTCAATCAGGAAATCTGACGTTTGTCTCAAATTCACATTTTTGTTATCTGAGGATCTTCATGTGTATTCTACTTAGTCACACAGTTACACGCGAGCTGGAGCCGGTCCCTTCTTACATGCTTACCTGAAGCAACGTTATTCATGTTGCCCCCGCCGTTTAGGGTGGTTCTATAAGTGCCACTTGTGTTCTTCTGGGTTCTGATGAGCGAGAACAGGCCAGCTTGCTGATAGGGATTGCTCTGATCTGGGCCCAGGTTCTCAGGTGAAGACATGCTCGATTCTGCTGCAGCCCACAGTTCTGTCTCGTCACACTTCTTTCCCAGTATGTCGGTTTGGCCCGCATCCTTCAGAATCTTCCACTTACTTGTTTCTTCATTCGCTTCGTCACGATCTTCTTCAAGGGTCGTCTTCTCACTTTCACCTTCCACACTAAGGCCTGTTGAGCCTACATTCTGTTTGTTCACACCTTCTTTCATTCCCAAAAGATCACACCTGTATGCAGGTTTCACATCAAGTTCAGCGGAGAAATCGCGAAGCGGATCGAGTCCATGGCCGAAAACACCAGACATTTGGACCGGAAGAGCAGGAGACACGTTGGAATGAGAGGCGACAGACAAGTCTAAAGGCTCATATTGGGACTTGTTGGTGTGAACGGAAGGAGGACTATCACTGGCTGGATTCTTGTCAGGGACCAGCAGGGTATTTTCTCTGTCTGGAGAAAGGAAGTGAACGCTGGCCGGGCTCCTGTCCTCTCTGGACCGAGGTCGCGGCTTTGGGGTGGGGCTGGAGCTTCTGCTGCTTGTGGCCTGCAGCGGAGAGGACAGCTCCCTGCTGCTCTGCCAGGACGGAAAGTGGTAGCGGTCCAGCTGGAAACCAATGGAGGGGTAGTCGCAAGTGGGTGGACACTTGTAGACAGTGTCACCTAATGCGCACAAGAGCAGAAAACACATAATCAAATTGCATGTGCATAGCAAGCATTTTGTCCCGAGAAAGGCACATGTAGCAAGGGCTGTTCTCAGCATGAAAAATGTTGCAATCCCACATCGGGCTGAGTTGAATGATTTAAGCGGTGCCCCACAGTAAATCATGCTTGTAATCAGCTTTCAGCTCCAGTGATCCATCATTTTACAGTATGGATGCCACCACCGTGTGCAATAAATACACCCAAAGATGTTAACACTAAACAAGATTCCTCCAGAAATAATAAAAGAGTGAAATTGTAAAACATCCAAAAGAGGGTGGTGGTTGTAGACACACACGAAGAGGGAGGCAGCCCCGTTCTATAAAAGGCAGTAAATGGGTTTCACAGTCATGTGACCGACTCTGATGAACCACAACGCACGAGCGCTCAATTTATTTTTGTATTTCACTTCCAAAATGTTTATTAATATAGAGAAGAAGAGCGCAATATTAGTTCTTGTTTTTTGTAAAAGCTTTAATCCCCCTTAACCTTTAATTATCTGAAATTCATAATGTGTGCTTTTTGTGTTTACCTACAAAGTAATCCTCTCAGTGATCCCAGAAACACCCTCTAGGGTTAAACACACTTTCCTGTGACCGTTTTGAATAAGAGATCGTCGGCCTCATACTGTCTTTAAACAGCCCAGCTGTTTCGCTGCCATTCCAATTACAGTAAAAGTCATCCAACGCCATTAAGCCACAAATATTGGCAGTTTATTGCCCAACACTCTCTTGGCATTTGAAGGTCAGGCCATACATTATACTGTGTCTTTTAGGGATGCGTCTGGGATAGGCAGATAAACCCACCACCATTAATTTAATTCCATGCATATTGATGCCTTATTGTTCTTCTTTAATGGACTAATATCTGAGTTACAACGGTGATTCATCCCCGCCAGAGAAATATCAATTTCATACACCTCGAGATGTGACCCTGAGGTAATTCTCCAGATCTAATGATCTGAAGTCGGCACTCGACTTTGTTGGCAACTTTAATAGAAAAACTACAATTGTGCAGTGAACGGCAGTAAAAGGAGGGTTTCTCTTTTTTATGTTTGTAATGTAGAAATCCATAAAATATCACTGTCCTTGAACAAAAGGCGTTCCTCTTTGTGCTGAGCATATATACACTCGTAGCCCAGCGTTAGGTACACTTCCCACAACCTAATTAGGACTGTGTCAAATACAGTACGCTCAAACTAATTTTGATTGACACCTTTGCAGAGGAACGAGTAGACTATTTTGTGTATCTAAGTGACCAATTTATGAGCAGCAGCACTCGGTGTGTGATTCAGTGAGCTTGCCACTGATAAGCAAACCAGATTAATATATTGTAAAATTGATGTTTTCAGTGTCAATTAAAACTAAGATTTTTTTTTTTTTTTTTTTTTTTTTTTTTTTTTTTTTACTGCATCTGTGCAAATGAGCAATTTTTCTTGCAGCTCATGAACTGAGTTTCTTTGGAGTTTGCATGTATTTGTTAAGTGGCCTATTCGTGTTGTTATTAGTGCGGCTGTCGAATTCACTGGCATAGAACTGCCTTTGTTTCACCTCATCAAAAAATAAAATGTACGAGTAATACATGAACTATGAGAGGGGTAAAAAAATAGTATCAAAATCGCAATAGTAACGCTTGATACAGATTTTACTGTGGATTGTGTGCACGGCCTGCCTACAGTACACGTACAGTGTATAACAGTACATGTGGGCGTGTTTGCATTTAGGCCGCGCAGTTTTGTCAGTTGTCATGAAATGTGCTCGGCAAAAAGCGTCATGGATGTGCTTGAGCGGGAACGTGGCTTCAACAGCGCCACACCCTTATGTCTCCAGTAAGAGAGAAAAAAAATCCAAACTGCTTAATGGAACTCTTTCAGACGCTCTCTATATATCTCAATTATTCCGCGGTTTAAATTACGATGACATTGCCGGTCAGCTCCAAATGCAGAAAACACAAATCTGACCTCATCTTCAGCATCCTACAGCCATTTGCCAACCTACACGAGAGCAGTAAAACAACACGAAGACGAAGGATTCTGCCGCTTTTTTGCTCTTCCTCTGGACGGGTGCCATCTTTGTGATTGCCTGGTTCATGCTAACTTAATCAGTTTAAGATTTACTTACACTGTCGAGCTTCACAATATGTGAGGGGAGTCATTTCGGAGCTTAGATTTATCAAGCACAACTCCAATTACGGAGTCATTACAAGCTGCCGCCTCTCTTGCCTAACACAGAGCATATAATAAAGTGATGCATATGCGTTATCTGACCTTACTGGATGTGCGGAGAAAACTGTAAATAAATATATAAGAGCCTGGAGCGAGCCTGAAAAAGGAAAAGAAAGCCAGCGACCAGACTTGGACAAGTGATTCATTTCATATGGAAATTGGCTTTAAGATTTATACCCATACAACGCCATCAATGCAATCACAGCCTCGCATAGTATATGCTTACACAGCCATTTGGCAGTTATATTGTCGACATCAAACCGTATATAGTGTGGCTCTTTCTATATGTGCGATCAAGCACCTGAGATGCAAAACAGTTATTCATGGTGGCTGGTTTGGTTTAAGATGAAACAGAGTGAGAGTCGCGCGCCAGACTGGTGAGAAAAACAGGGGCGCCAGATGTTCTTTGATGTTTATAATAGCATATATTATTAATATTAATTAGACCACATAGTCAATGACGCATTTGGGACGTTTCCAAGTCAATTAAGCCACATGGCATTCAGGGTACAGTGGAAACAATATTTCAGGGCAGGTGTTCAAAACTCCCTGGGTAAATCTTTTTATCTGCATGCTAGGAAAACAAGCATTTTGAGCTTAATTTGAGTCTCATATCTGCAATAGTAATTAAAAAGAGGATTAAATGACAGAAGTGCAACTGAGGTGCCGAAAGCCAACAGGTAATCTGCCTGCTTAAACCCGTCTGACTGACATTTATTATAAAGAGTAACACCTTTCATGTCTGATAAAAAATGCATACGCACATTGTTGCAGCGGAGCGGAATAAATCGGGGAAAAGACGTCATTCTTTCATTAATGAAGAATACTTTCCTAATAACCCAACAATTTTATGTACCGTTTGATGCGATACTAATGGTAAAAGAGAAAGGAGAAAGTTTCCTTTTCCACACCACCGAACTCAGTTACTTTGTTTCCTGGATAATAAACAGGCAGACAGTTGGACTCGCATGAACAATATTTTAATCGCATTATTGTAAATGTGAAAGTAACTCTATTGTAGCCATTCACTTGAAAGGATGAGGAATATGAAACCAAAATTTACGTCATTGGTCAGTAATGACTCACTAATGTAGGAACACTGCTATTGTTGATAATGTCGCTCAAGAAGTTATAAGCCACAATCAAGGGTGATTAATGTACAGCAGTCGCAGTGATTAATTCGCAGATGTACAGCCTCAACAAATACCACTGATTAATTCGTACAGAGTTCTAGTGTGTTCTCTCCTAAATGGCCTTGCAATTTAAGGGAATGACCACCCTACTAAAAATGATGTTTAGTCTTCATGTGAAAAGATCTCATTAAAGTTAAAGGAGTGTATACTCTTCTTTCAACACAGCGATTGTTGTGCTTTCATGTAAGAAAGCTCAATAGTTGCCTGCAATCCCATCTGTACAGGGAAAAGTGTTTCATAATGGCAAAACAGATTAAATGCTACTTCCATCATTATAGAAAAATGTTGCTAAATCCATACAAATTAGAGGTCAAGCAATGTCTCAAGATGGATTGTGTTTGACCTCTCTACAGTCATGCAGCAATTTAACAAACGAGAGTTGCAAAATGTTTTGGCTCTGTAAGAATTATACATACAGTAGAGTAAATGAATGGACACAGAATAGATGTATTTGGACATTTATCAGTACCTGATCACATAAACCACAATTCCAGTGAGGGAGGAACAGTTTTTAAAACAGTGGTTCTCAAACTGAGGTCCGCGGACCGTGACTGCAGTGGGTCCGTGAAATAATTTGGGTGTTTTGGAACTGATTTAGTTTATCTATTAACGGTTACAGATTTGCACCTTGTTTGGCTTAGTCTTTGTTTCTTGGCGCCGCCTCTGGCTGCTGTTGATAGTACATTTTGTGGTGGGGAAGGACAGTATGGCTTCAATTGGGACCATTTGCTGTCGGCGTGCACGCAGTTGTGCCTTCTCTTTGTGAGATCTGCCCCACGAATATCTGTGAGTTGTGTTTTCTTCGTTGGAATGTTGTCATTTTTGCTAATATGCCCAAAAATTGGTCCAACTTGTGACTGTGGATAACATGCTATCTAATGTTAGTTTTTATCTTCAGCATGTTATATAGTGTTGTGCAAGGTAATTCCTTTTGGTAAATATGCAAATGGTTTGCATTGATAATCATACTTGTTTGCATCTAATTAACATTTTGTACTAAAAGGAATATAATTCGTAATTCAGTTATATGAATGATTTACTCCGAGCAATTTGTGTCATTTAGTAAGATATATAATTTTTGCATATGGGACTCACGTGAGTTATGTCTGGTTTATTATCTTTTCTTTACAGTTTTACAAGATAAATGAGTGAGAGTTGTACTACAGACACAACTAAATTAAAAAAGAGTTACACTCACTTTCTGTTCAACGTCTGTCTACCTAGATAGAGACCATTGTAAGATATAGAAAGGACAGAACATTGCATTATTAATAAAGAATTATATATATATATATATATATATATATATATATATATATACATTTGCGTTCATTTCAATTTATTTTACATTAAATTGTGAACGTATTCAGGACCCTTCAGTAATCAACAATCAATTGAACCAGTTTTATCATTTTTTTCAAATGTAATCATTTTTAAATTTGTCAAAATGCGTTTTGTGTCTACAATTGCTTGTGAACGACGTGATGAAGCTGTCAAAGCTTAGGCAGAATTTATTTCATCAATACTTTTTTGGGCAAAATAATTGGCAGCAACCTTATTGGGGAAAATTGACATGGGTTTTTTTATAGGAGGCATGCAATTTTTATTTTCTAAACTTTAATGTA
Organism: Hippichthys cyanospilos; assembly: GCF_059441005.1. Lineage (NCBI taxonomy): Eukaryota > Metazoa > Chordata > Actinopteri > Syngnathiformes > Syngnathidae > Hippichthys > Hippichthys cyanospilos. The sequence continues at coordinate 9,438,819 of NC_142374.1, forward strand.
GCTAAACAGTAACAAATATACTTGTCATATTGAATATGTTGCTGGAAAAAAAAACGTCACTAATGTTTGGCTTAAATGTTTTTTTGTTGTTGTTTTGTGTCCATTTGCAATGGGGGTCCTTGGAAAACGTGCTTGGAAAAGAGGTCCTGATTCCAAAAGGTTTGTGAAACATTTAAAACATGAATTAAAAAGAGAATATAATGATTTGCAAATCCTTTCAACTTGGACAAGATACTGTATTGAATGCTCATAGTGATGAGCACTAGTATTTTTATCAAACATTCTCTAGTTTTGATGTTGATGCCTATAACACGTCCCAAAAAAAAAACCTCTGACAGGGAAAACTACCAAGGGAAAAACAAAAAATATACCGTATTTTTTGGACTACAAGCTGCGACTTTTTCCTCATGTTTTCAGCCCTGCGGCTTATAGTCCAGTGCGGTTTATCTGTGTTTTTTTGTTTTGTTTTGGTTTGGTTTTTTTGCTAGCCACCAGCAAGCAAATGTGTGTATCTGTTCGAGATTTCAATTTATGGAACAACTATCAAATAGAACTGAAAAGGTGTGAATCAATGGCTGTGCTCAAAAAGATGTAAAACAATATACAGTATTACTAAATATATATATATATATATATATATATATATATATATATATATATATATATATATATATATATATATATATATATATATGTCTAAATTTAACAAAAGCATGTATACAATTTGGGGTAAATTTGTGATGTGTAAATTTTATATACAGTACACAGAATGTGTGATTTTATTTATGTATTTATGATTGTATATGAATCATATAGAATGTGTTATTATGTTAACTAAGATAAACTATGAAACAAGGGAGACAAAGAAAAATGCTATTGAAGTATTGATTTCGATTTTGAGTTGCTATTTAACAAAAACATATCCATCCATTTTCTATAAATATGTTGGGGCAAAACCTGCAGGCATGTTCAAGAGAGGATGTTGTTGTTAGCAGACAATTACGAAAAAAAATAACCCAAAAAAATTATAAACTTCATATACCTTCTTTTTGCGTAAAGATCTGATGTTATTACCTGCGGTTTATAGTCCATTGCGCCTTATCCGTGACAAAAATCAATTTTTTGATGCAGTTTATATACCAGTGCAGCTTATAGTCCGGAAAATACGTGTATATATATATATATATATATATATATATATATATATATATATATATATATATATATATATATATATATATATATATATATATATATATATATATATATATATATATGTATATATAGTATATGATTGCCGTGATTGGTTATAAAAAGAGCATCCAAAAAAGGCTCTGTTGTTTACAAAGCAATGGCGGGGTGTGGTTCACTTTGTGAACAAACCATTTAAGAGCAACGTTTGAATACTTTACAGTTACACAGAACTTAGGGGCTTTCATCATCTACTGTCTACTGTCTAACCCATCTACTGAGTATTGAGAAATCTCGGCACATACAGAGAACTTAGGGGCTTTCATCATCTACTGTCTACTGTCTAACCCATCTACTGAGTATTGAGAAATCTCAGTACATACAGTAAGCAATAAGGCCGAAAACAACATGGAACTCATGTGACGATTCCTCAGGTTGCGACTGCAAAACCAGCATCTGTGCTCAGAACACTTGAGAAAACTATTGTTCATCCCCACACCTAAGTTAAAACTCAATCATGCAAAATGAAAACCAAATATCAACAAGACATTGAAAAAACACCAGCTTCTCTGTGCCTCAGCTCAGCTGAGTGTGCTGTGGTCTGACGAGTCCACAATTAAGTTTGTTTTGAAAAGCATGGATGTTGTGTCCTCCCGGTCAAAGGGTAAAACGACCACCATGACTGTTATCAGCAAAAAGTTAATTGGCCAGTATTTGGTAAATGTAATTCACACATCCTTGAAGGCACAACTGAAGCCGAAAACTATATTACACTTTTGGAACTATACGTAAGGTGCCATCCAAACAACGTATGCTTAGGGACACCCTTACTTATTTCAACAAGATGACGCCGGCGTGCATTCTGCATCTGTTACAAGAGCGTGGCCTGCCAGCACGCTAGCAGTAGCTTTTTTTTTGTAGCGTATTCACTTGAATACTGTATGAAATCAATACATTCATTTTTATTTACATTTGACACAACTCCCGAGTTTCTTTGGAATTGGGTTTTTTATGTGACGACGATGACAGATGACAGAATATTAAAAAGCTTCATTTGGACACGGCTCTTATTTTATTCACTTTGTTAATGAATCATCAATTATTCATAGTGATGGTAATTTATGGTTCCTGCTACATTCATTCCTATGTAACTCCAAACTATTTTGTTTACTGTTCTGTAAAGGGTAACCGTTAACCTTTTCCTGCCATCCATCACAAAGAATAGACTCCGGTAATAGGAGCAGCTAAAGGAAAAGTGATATTGCGCATAGTAGCATGCTTTGACAGACGTGTACACCGGTCAAACCGTCTCGTTTTTTACCGGGCAATTATTAGTTCTGGCTGTCTACATCGTAACCGTTTAAAAGAGCACGTAGAAGGAGAGAAATAAGGAGAGTTTATGCAAGAGGACATCATCACATAGTGTCTGCTCACTGACCTTGAGGTTAAAAGTACTAAATGGACTACTTAATTATTACGTGTCAGAGCATTTCAGGATTGTTTGGGGTATGTTTTCCTCTAAGCTGGACTAATGTAGGTCACAAGCCTAAAGCATGCATCCTTCATTAGTTTATCATTCTAAACGGAGTCGTCGCTCCTATGTGCATTCTCAAATCTGCCCTGATCAGATATTGAGCGAAGCAATTTGCCTCCTATTGAAAGCAGACTGCGATTTCTAATTTAAGATGCTATTTGTCGCTTGGAATCTAAATCCCGAGCACTATCTGAACATATCAAACAAAGAAGCCGTCTCTCACCCTGACAGCCGTGACTGTACTATATTTGCCTTCCATATTGAGAACATCAATAACATCATGACCACCATAGGCTATAGTATGAATAATGCAGCCAGTAATTCTGGACTAATCAATGTTCCTCAAGCTGAACATCTGGCACTGGTAATTCTTTCTCAGCATCTCCGCTCTCCTGAATTAGAAAACACTTTCTCACTTCCTCCCTCCTCCTCTTGCTTGACGTCCAACTATCCAAAAAGGCAGACTTGATCACTAACAGCACCCCCCGCCATTTTCCAAAAACTTATCCCCCTGTTATTAAAGCCTCATCAAGTGGTGCGTGTTGGCCATATGTGTAGGATTTACCTATCTGTCCTGTAGCAGACCTGAGTGTTGAGTCCGGGCCAGCAGTGTGTGATTGTGTTAATTAATCTGTCATTGTGAGCGCGGGGAGCAGCTGCAGAGGTCTCAGGGATATATTGTCAGAGCTAAACAATGCGGTGCTAAGCCCCCAGAGTGAGTCTACCATTACACAGGACTAAGAACAGAGAGGAAAAGGGGAGGGAGACAGAGAGAGAGAGAGCCCGCCGGATTCATCATTGACTAAAGCAATGACGCCTGACCTTTACAATGAATTAGTTTCCATGCTTAATATTGACTGAAATTAGAGTCTGATGCTGAATGTGCCATCTCTGCACTGTGTGCACTCAAATCCTCAACTAGCCAGCGATCATAAAGGTTTTCTGCAAATGACAGCATATGGTCTTGGAGATAGCGGAGAAGTGAAAACAACAGTGCTTAAACATGTTACTTAAAGCGCAACTACAAGTGGATTCAGCCAGTACATGCCTGCTATTTTGAGTAAAATATGCAGATAGCAGTATATGTGTGCAGCGTGTAAACAAAACATCTAATGAGATTAAGCCTGATCCATTTATCTCTACTACACGGCCCGCAAGAGCACATCAGACTTGGACGGACTTTACTTAGTAGTACACAACAACCGTGGCGACAAACTGATGGGAAAACAACACAATATGGCCTTGCCGTCCTCTCTTCTCTTAACTGTTATGGCAGTAATTTAGGCCCGTGATAGCATGTTAGCAGGATGCCATGACAAGAATGGCATTTACCCAGAGAGCCAAATCATCCAAACCACCAGGTGGAACAGAAGACTATCAATAAAAATACCAGGTGGTAGATCAAATCATAAAAATCACTGGGTGGTATATATCAAATCATTAAAAACACCAGATGGCATGCATTAACATCTTGTGCCCCCGGAGGCAATTGGTTGAGGATGTGACAGATATAAAATAGAGGGTACTAATTATCCCTACGATGCCTATGATGCCATTATCTTTTAAAAAAGAAGACTGGGTCCTTGTGCATGACAGCAAAATCTACTGTGCTCTTGCTGACCCTGCGTTCAACATCCACCTTTTCTCAAGTGGGAAAAAAGACAAAGCCGTACCTGTCACGCCGCTGCTATAATGTTTGAAGGATGAAAACATACATTGAAGATTATGAGATGCGGTCATTTGACAATTTCTTTTCAACCCGCTGAAGAGAAGACAAAAGACAGCAGACAAAATATTAAAGGCATGCTGAAGTGATTCAGTACTTCATGTTCCATGAAGTTAGGGCACTTGCCAGAGACATTAAAATATGATGTAAGGGCTACAGGCATGACATGTACCACATAAACATCTGCACTTTAAATCTGCCCTGAACATTTACTGCATGTTATTCATCTCTGCAATCTTTTATCTGCATGTTTTTGAATATTTCTAATTACATTGTAAAATGCAAATTAAAAAAAATAAATAAAATAACCCAAAGCATTAAATGTCAAATCCCTTTCCAACAATGCTCACTTGTTCCCGCTCAATAAGTGCTGGGTAAGAAGCCTGCGTTTTCAAAGATGACGCTCTTTTCTGATTGACAGAATCTGACATGTATTCATTTTGATTATTGTGCATCACCATCATAATGAAACCTGTTTCTAATTTCCCCTTTTGGTCAATAAACAGGGAACGCACACAATGATCTAGTACAGTTTAACAACTACTGCAATAATAGAACAACCTGTTATTTAATCTTTGTAAAGGTAGAAATTGGAGGGGGGGGGGGCTTGTCCTGGAATGAAATGCCCTCATATAAAAGGAGCCATTTTCTTCTTGTGCTTGAGATGCTGGGGTTTGGAAAACAAAGGTCAATCACGTACTGAGGTCGACACTGATTGGCTGTCATAGGCTTTTGTTGCGGGGGGGGGGCATGTGGGGGTTGTCAGTACGATAGTCAATGGTCAATTTAACTTTGATAATGCCTCAATGTCACATTTGATAAAGGTAGAGCGATATGGATTCTTTGTAAGAAAGACAATGCTTAGCACAGAAGCAGCTCAAGCTTAGCCTACCACATAAATGCAAAGCAACCAGCTGGGATTACAGTCACAGCTCCGATAGCAACACAGGTCCTAATGTAACAAGCCATAGTAAAGGTATTTGCCAAACTAAACTCAAGAACGCATGTTTGAGCAAATCTGCGACGGACAGGATGGATGTTGGTTCATTTTAATCTTATTTTCTAATTATTTGGAAATTGTTAAAGACAACAGCACTATCATTTTTGATGACCAAAACTACAGGTTTTAGACAGTTCTTGGGACTAGTCTCAAATACAGCAGAAGGTAAATGGTTAAAAATTGCATCTGTTACAGTTTATCAAAGATAAATCACTGAAGGCACTTTTGGATGTTGAATATTTCTATCTGCCACAATAAAATTATGTACCGCTTTTTTAATGTTTGAATTTTTTTTTTTTTTTTTTTTTTTTTTTTTTGGGGGGGGGGGGGGGTAAAATTAAAAACAGATTAATTGGAACGATTGCAGAAACTTCTTGGCAGTAATAAGTTAAATATTAAAAACACATCTTCCACTTGCCGTTGACTGAAAATGACATCACATTTGGTCCAGATATGGGTAACAAGTTACAACCAATCATGCCTCACCCACTTTCTGGGTTTTGTCATGTGATATTCACAAATTAAACTGTGATTGGATGTTACCTGGGCCTTTAGCACATGTGATCTTCAGCAAGTGGCAACATGTGATTTTAAAGATATTAAATGTACATGAAAAATACTTAACCTATCAATTTAATTATAGACAAAATATAAAACATGTAACTGCTGAAAATGGCTAAATAAGTTTAGCAAAGGTGTGCAAAAAAATCAATTCACATGAGAATCAAGAATCTCATTCATTACGATTGAGAAATGATAAAAAAAAAGGTCCCCAAATCCCTTTTAAAAATTTAAAATAAATAATGCTTCCTGTTGGGTTCTGTGTAAGTATACCACTTTTGCACTAATCACATCAAACGCCAGCGAAGGCCGCGAAGGCCAACTTCAAAATAAAAACACCAAAGAATACATAGACGTTGATGCAATGCCTGTAGAATACATATACAGTGGACCCCCATGTTACAACGTCCCAGATTTACGTTATTTTCATGTAGCGACCTGGAATACTGTTTTTTCATCTCCTTTTTATCACATTTTCCTGGATTTGCAACAAAAACAACTGTCATGACCCTAGGGGGTTGGCTGTATTGGTGTTGTTTTGCCTCCATCTGCTGCCGTTTTTAGGTAATTGCTCTTATTTCCTCTTGCTGTCTAACTGCTTCCATGCAACGCTTGACGACAATGCTGGTCTGCTAATGGTCGGCGTCTCTTCACAGAGATGGTGGTCTGCTATTGGTTGGCCTCACTTGTTTCAAAATGGCAGAACAGTAACGCTTTGTTCGATTGTGAGTGTTTATAGTGCATTTTACTGCTTAATTCAAACTTGAAATGGTTTGCCAATGGTCCCAAGATTCCTAGTGATGTTAATGAGAGAAGTAAGAAGATGATTTATATGGAAACAATATATATATAATATATATATATATATATATATATATATATATATATATATATATATATATATATATATATATATATATATGTATTCTGTCCAGCAAAGCAGACTAGTGTAGATCAACAGCAAAAGATTGAAACATAAATCATTGTCACTCAAATGATTTTGAGTAGTCAATTATTTTAAATCAAAAATTGATTTTGATTCAAAATCGATTTTGAATCAAATTGTAGACACAAATATCAGAATAGAATCAAAGCAAATCGTGAACAAGTCAAATATTCCTAAGCATTCCTTGATGTCATCGATACATTCTTGACAAAAAGCACATCATATTTTCCTTTGACATAAAATCAGCTCTTTCCTAGTCCACTATTTTGACCTTAAGCAGGATTTTTATAAGTTTACACTTTTGTCTTTATAGCATTTGTGATTAATTTAACTACACTCATACATGTATTCAATGAATAATCAAACACTGTATTGTTTTATGATGGTGAAAGTATGGGCCTGGAAATGAATGTTTTTTTTATTTCTTAAGGGAGAAACAGCTTGCTTGCAACTAGGTTCTTACTGATAGAGTCCAATGAAGAATGAGGGGTGGGGTACTGTTTCTGCCCAAATAGATATTCTTGAATAATTATTTTAATTAATGATAATAATAATAATAATAATAATAATAATAACAAATTACAACCCTTCCATGTATTATTTATACGTATTGCCATAATAATGAATATTCTTCAATCAAACTTTTAATGAATATAATAATAATAATATTTTTTCCGAAACTATGTTACCTAGAGCAGAAGCAGGAGAAGAAGACTGTGGTCGACGTTCAAGGGCACTTCCAGTCTCTGTGGCGACCTCAGTCGGCCCATGAAGACTCAGGCTACCTTTGCTGCTGGGCCGGCTGCTCGTGTTACCATCTTGGTCGGCGATGCCCACTTTGCCTTCATCCACAGGAAGACGCCGCTCAGACAGGTAGGAGGAGCCCTGCTGATGCTGCTGATCCTTAGGGTTGAAGATGTGCTGGTGGGGTGTCATGATCTGCCATCCCGAGTAGCAAACCGCATCTCTGCTGGAGATGACCTTCTGGAGGTAGTCCAGATTGGTGGCACTCAGGGGAGGGTGAAGATGATTCAAGCCTAACAAAGAGGAACTCTTTGTATCAGTAAGTGGGGTGAGACTTGGGGAAAGCCCACGACCTAACATCTCGCTAACTTTGATGTCAACACCCGCTGCGGCGAGTAACTGGCTATAATCTGTCTGGTCAGCTCTCTCGGCTGTAAGGAGCCTGTTGTGAATGCGGGAGATGTACTGCGAGTAGAGGTTGCTCTGATAATCTTCTGTTAAATGATTCATTTTAACAGAGTTGTCATGCTGGGGGGGGATATGAGCCTTTGAGGCCAGCTTATTCAAGTGGACCTTCATGTGGTTTTTGAGAAACCAGGGTTCTTTGAAGCGACGGCCACAAATTTGACAGCAGTGCTCAAAAGAGTCCTTGTGTTTTCTCATGTGACCCTTGAGGAACCAGGCCTGGCTAAAGGTTTGTCCACAAACATCGCAGGGAAATTCACCACCGGGCTTGCCCTTGTCGTTGACACCCATCGTGGTCTTCTGTCCTGGCCCGGAATCAGAGGTAATATGCGTCGTCTCAACATGACCAATAAGCTCCTCCTCTTGTGCAGCGGCAAAATCACACAAGGTGCATTTGTAGGGTTTGTGCAAGATCCGGATGTGACGCTCGAGCTCCTGCTGCTTTCTGAACTTGCCCTTGCAGAATGAGCAGCGAAACCCACTGGGTGGAGGCTGGGTGGTCTCATCGTGGATGGCGGTGGCTTTAGGGGACGTGGACGCTATGGATTGGCTGTTGAGGGACTGGTTTGGAGTCTGGGCCTGTTGAGGAAGTTGAAGTTGCGCTATGATAGATGTTTGCTGAGTGCCGACATGACCGGCTCGCATGTGCCTGTCTCTCAGTATGGCCCTTTCCTCAAGCTCATGAAGCAACCTGTTCTCCTCCCGAATGCGTCCACGTCCTTTACCCAGAATCCCTTGCTTGTGCGTACGCAGGTGTATCTTCAGGTTGCCCTTCTGTGCAGCCCGGTGGTCGCAGTAGGGACACTTGAAGGGCTTTTCGCCAGTGTGCGTGCGCATATGAAGAGAAAGGATGCTGTTAAAGCGGAATCGCTTTCCACACAATGGGCACGGATATTTTCTGTTCTTGCGATTGTCATCCTGAACAGAGTTTACCTGGGTAACAATGCTTTGATTTGTAACCCTCAAGAACTGAGAGAGCTCAACTCTCCCATTCATGCTGCTGAGAATTCTTGCATCCATGATTTGATTGGCCAGAAGCGCCATCTGCCTCCTAATTGGGCGGGTGGGCGGCTTAATGAATCTGTCCTTTCAGTGTCTAACTAAAGTTACAGACTAGTGGTCAGGGGTGTTTGAAAGGTCTGCAGTGAACAGTATGCCGGCTTGCTTGTACTTATTCAGTTTAAAACAGGATGTGGATTCATGCTGATCAGATGAAATCTCAGCTTGTTGCAGCTCAGACCTAAAGAGAGAACAAAGGGAACATTAAGTGCATTCAAATTCTAGCAAAACAATGAAAGCATTCACAAGCAAAAAAAAAAAAAAAAAAAAAAACCAAAACTATATGGATCACTATGGAATCTTTTAGCTAGCGTGGCTGACGTCAGAAGGGTGACTTTCTACTCATTAGTAGTCATTCAAATGTCTGCTGTATAATGCGCTTCAAATAGGTCAGTAAATGAAGCAAAGTAGGTTATATGTCTTCTCATCCTGTGTTAAGTATACCTGTGGTTTTACATTAACACTGGAGACTGTGAAACTGCTGATTAAGTTCGACCACATAGTCTTACTCAAGAAACGTATCACTGCTACTAAAGAGTAAGATGGAAATCTTTGTCTTGATCTTATGTTGTCCTGACACACAATACCAAGGCAGCACAAACATCAAAGTCTGACCTCTTCTACTTAGCCTCTCTTCTGCATTCCTTAAATAACCCCCCCCCCCAAAAAAAAGAAAGATTAAAGTAAAAGATTTAAGGCACAGGGGTACTGAGAAAAATAAACAACTTAATGATGCAAAAAATGCAAGCTAAGTTTAATGGGGAAAGTATTCAAAAGTATTCAAATTAAAACATTTTTTTCCTCCCCAGCATCATTCTTTGATTCAACTGTAGCAGCAAAACAAAGCCTCAAATTCACATGGCGCAACAATGGTAGGGGTCACATAAGCGAGGCCTGTGCTGCACCAAAGGGCACAGAACAAAGCATTCACTGTCCGCACTGAATTAACACAGGCTTACATCATCCTGGGCTGCAACCTCAGTCACTCATGAAAATGATGTACACAAAACCACACAGTTAAAGAGCAGCAACACGAACTGAGCAGCATGACTGCACTCAACTATTGATCAGCAATCAATGTAACCATACGGACCTCATCTAATCATATCTGACAGGAACAAAAGTGAATGCGCTTCATATTACTTAACCTTGTATTTGTTTTTCAGTCAACCGCGCAGGTGTGTGTGTGTACGTGTATGTATTCAGCACCAAAGATTACAGTAATTTGAACTATTATTGCGGTGGCCTCCATTAATGGCATTGTAGGACTGCAGCCTTGGACATGCAATGTACTAAAGTATATCCAATTTGAAGTCCGCGCTCAAATCAATAATATCGATCACATTCAAGTTCTGGCTGGCTTTTTGTCATGAAGCTTCAAAAGGACTGCATTTATGATTCCTTTAACAGGCAATTCACAGATGCTCTTTCCCGCGCCGGCCATGTCCTGTAACAAGAGTGCAACCCCACCCATTTACTCTCGGACAATATTTGATAAGATGCAAAAATTCCCTTTCGCAACCGCAATATAAAACCTGCTGCAGGTGTGATATGTGGGGGTCATGACGATGCTGTACACAATCCGAAGCAGAGATCAATATGCAACTCGGAGACAATCATGTCTGCCACATAGAAGAACTATGCGCGTAAAACATCTATAAAAATGTGTTCTGACTCACTAAGAACTGTAGCATAAAAGCTTCACGTGTGTGTATGTGTGGAACTGTTGGAATCTGTGTTAAGGAGCAGCGTGCAGAGCCATCAGATGTTTTCCTACTGTCAGAGTGTATTAGTCTCTTTCTTGGAGCAGATTCACCGAGTTCTTGAATGCTATTAAACATCATCTCACAGCAGCACCTCTCATGCAGGGCGGCGCATCGACGAACAGGGAGCAGGTGCGATTACATGCAGGCAATAACGGAGGAGAAATGTATCACAAATTTAAACAAGCTATGGGAGCTGCGAGTTCCGGATTACTTTCGTTGTAACCGCATCAAAAATTGCCGCATTTATTTTTACTGCTGTCAGCCAAAAGAATTTGTAAGCTATTTAATCAACAAGCAAGTAGAGATGTAATCTTTTAACTTTGTTGCTGCTGTATATTGTCAGCTAGGATGGATGGACAGTATTGTAAATCCATAGTGAGGTGACACCGCTGAAGCACATGAATAAAATTTATAGATCAGAAGTGCATATTTCTTTTTTAACAGCAGATGCAAGGCATTAATAATTTGCTTGGTTGGTGAAGCAGAACACAACATGCACCACAAACAGCTTCTGTAAACTGCAGAATCTAAATGATGCATAGAAATTAAAGCTTTATGAATAAAAGCAATTATTTTTAAGACAAATGGCAAGCGATTGAAATTCCTGCTCAAGTCAATCAAAGGCCTTTGATGACTCGAGGACGGGAAATCTACCAATGTAATCATGTTTCTGTGAACTGGGATCGCTGTAGTAAATAGGCACGGCATGGACACGTATACTCTCTGTTGGACACTGTTTTGGTAACTCTAAAAAGTGAAAGTTTAATGAAATATAGAATAATATTGATTCTGATATAGAGAATTCAGTTCTGTGAAAACGTTTTCCTCCACTATTGGATTCATTGTTTAATCTACGACCATATACAGTGGACATTTTACATTTTATGTACCCTTGTATATTTATGTAACCCTTTCTTTAAATAAAACAAAAAAGTGTTACTGTTGACCATAAACACAGCGAAAAAAAGTCAAATTAGTAGTCCACCCATCTAAACTTCTGCGGCAAAAGGTTATTTTATGTAGGCGGACGTTTGCCTGTACTCATGCTCATGTAGCCCTGACTTGCTCATCCAATCACGAATCTTACAGAAGCAGCATTGGATTTGTGATTGACATTCAGCGGCGGTACATAGTTGTCTGCTGCTATATCTAAAAATAGTTTTGGCAAACTAATGTTAAACACAACACCAAATTCTTTGAAATCTGTTCAGAACAATTAAGTGATATGCATTCCTTTTCAGAAGGAGCTTGCTCACCACAGATGCAGTTTAGGTAAGCACATAAATACAAAGCACCGAGTTACAACAGCAGCCACATCTGAAGAGCCATAGCAAAGCCTTTTGCCAAACTAAAGTCAAGTACTCCTCTCATTTTAGCAAGTCTGCGATGGACCGGAGGGTCAATGATTATTTTGTTGGTATTTTCTAATTATTCTTTACAATAAAAAAACAGCACCTTTCCTACCTGTGGTTGAAACTGATGGTTGCAGCCAGCTCTTGGGACGAGTCTGGCATGTAGCAGAAGGCAACAACTGTTACTGTTACTGCATCAGTTAGAAAATAAACGGCTCAAACCACTTTTTTGTTATTGATGTCAATCTGATATGCCACAATAATCCCATGTATCTAAATTAAAAAAAAACACTGTGGTTGAGGGTTTTTGTCAGGAAAAATAGGTGAGATTAAAAAGAGATTAATCAAATACATGATTGAAATAATCTCTTTTTAATTAATCAAAATGTTTAAAATGTCTTGACAGCGCTACATTTTATAACCCTCGTATTTCATACAACTGAATTGTGCAAGAGCTCATAATGTGGCTGCTCAGTGTTTGTAGAACACCTAAAAGAACTGAATGTTGGGCTGTTATGGAATAAATATTGATTAAAATATAGAACATACGGGCCTATACTGGGCAAAGGGATCATGCAACCATTACATTTATTGGTTTAGCACAGCTATAATGGCTATACAATTGCTCAGACGTTTTATTACAATACAATCAAAACCGCTCATTAGAACGACAACTAACTGCAAGCTTTCAGTATAAGAACCACACGTATATTGTCAGATACTGAACATGTATCACATTTTAGGCCATGCATTTAGAGCAGTAACTATTCATTTGAAAATACTACTCAAAATCAGTCTTTACAAACAAAAAAAAAGCTGCAGAATTAATTCCAAAGTTGTGAGGAACTTTCCTCTCAAAACTGTGGTACAGGACCCTAATTAATGTCAGTGCCATCACATTCATCCGTTATCTATTTCATCTATCAAGATGATTGCAATAAAGAAGGTCATTAAAACGGCAGTGGCCTTTGGCATAGAAATGTTTGCATACTGCAATTACACTACAGTATCTTATTAAGGTGGCTTTCTCCTTATTATACATTCATTAGTTCATTCTTAAAAAACTGAAAAAACTATTGTCCAAATTTAAACAAGGCTTTGCTAAATCCCTTACTGATTAGTCAATTAATTTAAATATGTTTTAAGGCATTTTTCTGACTGAGTTTGTCCCTTGCTGCATGACTTGCTATACTGTATTGTAAGTTTGCAGGACAATCTGGAGTTAAAAAAAAAGTCTCCTTGGCCTTAGCAAATAAAGTTCTCATTGTATCATTTGCGATACAGGTGCTGTACATGTTGATGCAAGAGACTCTGAATACTTCAAACTGAAAAATGAAATAAGCTCATATTTTCTGACTTCCGCATGTAACAACTGTTTCATCAGGATCTACCAAGAAGACTCATGCCCTGGCTGCCATACATCCTGCCCCGTGCATATCGTTTCACACACATACAAGCAATCAGCTAGCCTACCATCCTGTCAGGGTGCTGGGGGCAGCGGTAACGCAGCTGCCCACCCTGACCTGGACAAAAGATAGCACCCATACACTTTGTGACAAGCAGATTAATGGAAGCCTATAGGAGCTTCTCTGTAGGCCCCCCCAAATGCCTGACGGAGATAGAATAGTCTAACCAGCGCCATTCATTACTGCAGGAGCAAAGAAAGAGCATACACAGCACTGACAAACTAGCTCCTTGTGAGTAATAGCTAAAGAACTCATAAAGGAATGCATACACATTTGTTGTGTATGTGGAGAATTGATGATTTTGCTATCAAAACTGGGAGAAAAATGACTAGAAATCAGCGTCTGTGACCCTTCTGTGACATGGACTTTTTTGGAAAGTCAGCTCGTCTGCTGCAAGGAGGCTTTTGATCAAACCGCGTTTTTGTTCAAGCGAAGTAATACTGAGTAGATTAGTCAAAGTTTGCATTCAAAACCTGTTGGGAACTAGATGGGACTCAAAGAGTACAAGACTCAAAATAGAAGCTTTACTTTGAACTTTGACTTGTACCTTTGATGGAAACTGTTACATTTTCTTAAGACTAATGATTGCGCTCATTTGTGCAAGCGGCAACTGTTATAAATTACAAGTACGAAGTCTTGAAAGAGGAGGAACTTGCAGCGTCCCAAACTTGCTACAGTGTGTCATATATAAACGTTGCATTCATAGGCTTCCTCGGATGCCTGTGATAGTGCTCGCATAAAGTAATACAAACACTGTCTCCTTAATACTGCCTCATCAAACAGTGTCTTTGTGCATGCAAGGACACGCGCTCATATATGTAGTCTCTCACCCTTCCTCCCTCTCCGTAACACACACGCACACACAGACACACGCACACATGCGCACACACACGCTCGAGCATGTGTATATAGAATGTATTTTAAATCACTCATGTGTAAACAGTTGCTGGTGTTTGCACAGGCCACCTGTTCTTCCTGGACACAAACAAAGCTTTTGGCGTAAGATGGGCTATGTTAACAGTGCAGCGTGCGTAGGGGATGCCTTGCGCAAGACAAGCCAATCCACATGGTGCAGGCCTGCATCAGATGGTTGGGCCCCCGCAGGCCCACTGCCAAGTCCAACAGAACTCACACAGATCTCAAAGAATGGTTCTTTTTGGGTTAGCGACAACACACTGACATGGTTTTTGCAACTTCCTGTCCCACAGAGCAAAAAGGCAGGATTGCCCCTGTAAACTCCCATCGCCATTTCATTTGACTCAGCGAGCGCCTTCGACTGCATTTGCATGATATGAACGATGCTCCTTATTCGCAAAGTGGCACCGAGATGGCGAAAACAGGGGAAACTGGAGATGTGTCGACTTTCACTTGCCAAAGCACTCGGAGGCACTAAAACAAAAGACATTAAACGAGTCATCACAAAACCACAGCAGGAGTCGGGTAATGCCACTTACAGTATCTCATTAAGCTATGGCATCTACAGGAAAAAAAATGACAAACAAAGAGTATAATCCAAGGCACATTAACTGGGCTGATAATTCAATGAGCCCTCATTTGGCAGCCATCTTGCTTTCGTGATGGTCTTTTTTTTCCTTTTTCTTTTTTTTTGCCGCAGCAACTCGCACACACACAAGCATAATCTTCCTCCTCGACCCACCCCCTCTCTCTTTCAAAAACAACAAAACATCCACCATTAGACAACGGGGTACCGACGTAATTAGAAAATGACTTCCTTTGCAATCCTAGCTAAGTAGTTTACACACTGTAATTACAGGGACAAAATCATCTTTTCATCATTCCGCTGATTGAGCTCATCAACCCGGTGGGATCTCAGGACTGCGCTCAGGCAACATCTGGGCTAAGAGAATTAGCCCCTGAGTTGAGCAGGCCTTTCACGATGGCAAGCGACGCACGCCGGACGACGGCGTGGCGGAACGCCCGCCCGCCCGCCCGCCCAACCATCCATCCGTCCGTTTCCCACGAAGCGTGTCATGTTTACGAGTAAAAGGGAGCGTAACCCCAACTGCGGGAGAAAGACAAAAAGGGCACCCTCGATTGGCCGTCGTTCGTTCACGGGGCGCGCGCCGGCGTTCACGTTCTACCGTGTGAACCGCTACACTAACATCTTTGGGTAAACACGAAACTTTTGAGAGCAAGGTCACCGCATTGCGACTATCTCCCTATCACAACTCCAGTGGCCTATCAAAGTATGACTCCCCATACTCCAAATTGTCAATAGGAGCACCGGCGCAGCTCGACCTTGGCGCGCAACAAACTTGCCTTTTCATGAGAATCCCTGTTTATCCTAATTGTGTGTTTGCAGCCTTGACTTTCTAACAAACACACATGGTGTTGAAGGTGAAGTGCCTTGTCGGCCTGTGTCCTATGTGCAGCGGCTCTGTGTGTTGGCAACAGAGGCGAGTGTTTAATGTGGCAGCTGTTAGCCTCGTGGATTTTCACTAATCACTCTCTCCTGATTACTCTGATGAGTGTATGATGCTCTTAAAAAATCAAGCCGCAGTGGAAATAAAAAAAAAAAGAAAAAAGAAAAATAATTATCATCATCTCCCTAAGTAGTGCAGCTGCACCCGCCTGCAATAATTACAACTAGAACACAAGCGGCTTCTCCCATCACTTACAACCACTTATTATTAGAGGTAACGTTAATTGGTGCAGTGGTGGGCGACAATTCTTCACGGGCTTTGTCGTAAAAAGCCAAACCTTGAAAGTTACAGCACATTAGGGGTCCTCGAGCCAGGGTAGGGTATTAAACGTTGCACGCGAGAAGCGCCAATAGACGGAGCCGGGGGGGTTGTAGACGCCCTATCAGTAGCCCCTTGGTTGCTCGGCTGCTTTGCCCTAGCTTCACCCTTCCCCCACTCCGGGTATCAGCCTGGCAGAAACAATTAACATTTTCATAAAAACAATTCCCTGCCTCCAATAGTCCGATGTAATTTGTTTTCCATCTCTGTTCATTAATCATTGTTTAAATCGGTGAGCCATCCCCTCCACTCTGCCATCTGCACTCAGCTGTGTTACAGATATGACACCTTCCGCCTTAATGGGAGCTGACAGCCAGGAGAGGAGGCCTGTGGAAAATAGCTTCCTGCATGTGCACTTCCACCTCACATAGTGCCAGCAGGTGAGAAAGAGGGTATCTAATAGCTTCTGATTAGTCTCAAATGCAAACACGTTGCAGCCGACAGCACGCAACACTTAGACTTCTGTATTTAACACTGTGTGTGAAAAGATTGCAGCGGTGAAAAGGAGTGAAAGGAGTCATGCTATATGCAAAGCTTTCCCACGTATCGCCGAAGTTTTTTAACATTTTTGCCTCCCCTCTCTCCTCTAGCTAAATTAGTGCAGCCTTCCTACAATATGCTATTGTTTTCCTGGAATTGGGAGCAAGGTTATTAATTATTCACTGTTTGTGTTCTCATATCATGGGGCTATGCTTTTCACTGTATTGCCTCATAGATCAAATACTTAGGGCCATGTTACTCGGGCGAATTTCACCAGGCAAAATCCTAAAGATATTATTGTGATCACAAAGCAGCCGTTCGGGAGATTAAAAGTTTCCTGAAGAGTTACAGTGGCTAGAGAAAAAGGTTAAGATGCTCTCTGTAATGTTGCCACAGTACGGCAAAGACAAATAACTTTGTGATTTTAAGCCAAGAGTCTAAACAGCTTAGGCATTTGTTTGGCGGGAGAAAATCCGACTCAGTGAGGTGCCAAAAAGTTCATCTGGCCTGTTGATTTCAGCATGGATTACTGCTATTCAAATCATGTGCCCTGTGTTCAAACAAGTGTGACTGTCGGGGGGGAGAAAGTTGCCAAGCCCGGCTTTTGTCATGTACGCTTATGTGAGTTTACTGCAGCATAATGAGAAAGAGGCTGTGATGATACACTTTCCTCCACCCATTTGCCTAATTTCCTCATCTCTTTCAAACCGCGTGCAGTGTTTGCCATTTAACGATCATCAAAAAGAGTGGGAGCGGGGGTTAACACTTGTAGCTTCTCTTTTAGTGCAATAAATTATGTCACGTGGAAAGACTTATTTTGGGGGTTGCCACAACTATTCTAACAAGGGCAACGGTAGTAGAGTAAATGATGTGCATATTCAAAGCTGAATATTTCATGTTGATTGATCGCACTGACTTCCACCCACCTGCTCCTCCTCCTGTCCCACCGGAGCTGGCATGAGGAGAATTCAGTAATTGAGAGGAGCAGAGCTGGTCTCCCTTTGCTCATATATGACAGATGGGGCATCATCGCTTCAAAGGAGAGCATTTGGAAACAGGAGGAAGGGGGACAAGAGGCTAAGGGGGGGCTTTGAAAAGGGGGCTGTGCCACCCTGTACAGGTGACAAGGGTGCAGAGGGGCGGACATAAAGCATGCCCCCCTAAAAAAAGTACAGAAAATAAAATGTGAACATTGTAAATTTGACTGTTTTTTTTTTTAACTCCCCAACTTATTTTTAGCATGTTCAGAGTTCGACTTGAATAGCACTAATCGTGAAAGAAAAATGTACCCGTGTGCATAATTGTATGAGCATCCGAAAACAAAACAGTTGCTGAGGCCCCCTAAGATTTTAAACTACTTTGTAATGACACATTGCATGAACAAAAAAACCGTTAAAGTTACGCACTCGTTAGAAGCTATCAACTTGATAACGACTCTTACCTGACTTGGACAGGTGGCGACAGCTGAAAGGATGGATGGGCGGATGATGAGCGCTGGGCGCTTTATCGCAAAAGAAAAGGCGGAAGTCAGAGTGAAAGAGAGAGAGAGAGAAGGGGAGAGCGAGAGACAGACGGAGAGATTTCCCTTTAAAAAATAAAATAAAAACAAAAATAAGAAAGTCTTAATGCGTGCGTAGTGCTATAGCTGTCTTCGCCCCCTTGTATTTCCGTCGGAGAACAGGAGCTAATGAAATGTTCCAAATGGACTCGGGATACTTGTGCCTGCGAGCCGTGTGTCTCCCTCATCTGGACGCTGACGTGGAAGTGGAACAGGCGTGCGCCGTGCGTAAAAATGTGCGGTGGCGCGTCCGCCGCTCCTCATCCATCCCCGCTCACATGCGTCTCTTTGAATACATAATGGGCTATTATGCGTGTCACATTTGATAAGGCGAAGAGAAGGAATCGGGCGCTCAATGAAACATTTGCAGCAAACATACGATTCTACTTCTTTTGAAGCTGTCAATAGTGGAGCGAAGAGGTTTCGAATTCATTCGCGTTTATAAGCTGCGAAATAACCGCGTGCGGTAAAGTGTGGGTTTGAATATGAATCTTATAAACAGATGATCGATGTTAGTCGGATCACGAATCAAACTGACCTTGGTTAACATTGTTGTCCCTTAAGACCTGTCTTAATTTTCAATAACGCAATATGCTCGTTTTTGCCTTCTTTACGATAACAGTGCCTGACTGATCGCAGTGGTGGAGACTTGAAAAAGGATACATTTTTGTACTGTGTGCAATTCAGTATTTTTCAGGCAGGAGAGACGAGTGACAGATTATCACATTCTTCACATTTGTCCTCCAACTTCGAGCTCTGACCAAATGTTCAAACTCAAATGAAAGCTAGCTGCAATTAGCTATTAAAGAGTGTCATGGAAAATGCCAGTGCAACTCAGACAGAAAATGCATGACTTCATCTCAAATACAAGGACTGAAATGTTAGTGACCCGCGTTTCTGTCCGGGTTAATGTACTTGGAGTGAAATATATATGAATTAAAGGCTGTGATAATGACTGACGATACTGAAAACATTTCGTCGGGCCATAAAATTATCACAGTACTTAAAATACACCAATATATGCAAAAATAGAATTGGATACAAAGTGCCATTGTGCACTAGCAACAATAATAAATGAATGAATAAATAAACAATTGGTGGTCAGCATGGGCTTGGTCAGTAAATTTACAGCAGAAATTTTCAAGCACAAGCTGGATCTTAACGATTAGTTATGTACTTGTGAAAATGCAAACCTACAATGCTCACACATTGGCTGGATTGTATGGCCAATTGGTTTTCCAATAAAATTCAAATTTATAGCTTATCAGCTGCTCATCCAAGGTCGGGAAGTGGAGAGGGTGAGCAACTTTAAATACCTGGGCGTCCACATCGGGGAGGACCTCACCTGGACACTTACACCACATAGCTGGTGAAGTAGGCTCAGCAGCGCCTGACCTTTGTGCGGAGGCTGAGGAGGTTTGGTGAGTCACTAAGGGTCCTCAGCAGCTTCTCCAACTGCATTGTTACTGCAAGATTACCAGAACTCCACTGCCCTTTCTGCTGAGTATTTTAGCAGTTCACAGGAGGGCTATGGTGGCTTAGACAATCTTCCTATTTGATATGATTGACAGTAAACAAAAAGTGTTTTCACTTTGGCATATATTGTAAGGACTGTACATTTCTGAGTCTGTACTCTTTTTTTTTTTTTTTTTTTTTTTTTTTTACCTTTACTTAAAGGGGCCGAATCATGGAAGCTTGACTTTTTGGAGATTTTAACCATATTACGATGATGATTTCTCCCCCTAAAACACAGAAAGTGTTATTTCTTGTCATTGATTCATTTTTAAGCATTCCCTGCTTTTTCTGCGCTCTCAGCACCAACCCCACCCGAGCACATAAACATGACTTGCGAGAGGCCCGATGACGATAGCAAGTCCTCGTACCACCTGTGCAAGTGTAAATACACACCAACCTTATCCGCATCATTTAGTTATGTTTTGTTTCCAGAGTAGAGAAGGAGAGATTTTGCTCCAAGCCGACCAAGTAATCAGCAACGTTCCATTTATTAGTTATATGGTTTTGCTCTAAAAAAATGCCAGAGTGACAAAAATGTGTGTTTGGGAGTACACAGGCAGACAGTCAATGTTAGTAGTAATTCACCCGTGGGTATAATGGTGTAATGAATACTGGTTTCCCATGAGATCAATTTGATAAGAGTGAAACCTTTTGACACTGTTCTGTATTTTAATATGAATAAAATGCCTTTTTTGTCTCCTTTATTCACTCAGCTGTGGTAGTCTCCAGCACCCATGACATTTGTGAGGATAAGCAGTCAAGATGATTGATGGATGGATGTTTCATGTTTCACGTCATGAAGTGGGTGAGGCGGCCACAGAGTGAGAGGTGCGGATTCAGTAAACAAGACATTTTACTTTCTGGTTAGAAATATCGGTGCCATAAAACTCTTATTTAATAAGAAATTAAATCACCAATGTGCCAAATGTAAACCATATGCATATATTTCACTGCAGACAGTTTAAAATATAATGACATGGGGTCGTTTAAGTAGCTGCAGCTGTTTTTGTAAGGTTTGTCTTGCACAAGTAGCTGTTCTACTTGCCACCCCTGTTGACTGGACAAAATTCTGTATGATAATGCAGACATTCAAAGATGATCTGAAATGTTTAGTCTTGTGTAAATGTTTGTTTTAGGTGGGAGAGAGCTGGGCATTCAAAGGACAATTCAAATGAAAGCGCAGGCCACTACCACATACAAGGTTTTATGCTAACATTATTGAAACCGTGTTGTTTTTATGTACATTTTACACAACAAACCAAATATACTGTATTTGATATTCACAATATTTATAAAACTAAATCAGGAGATAATCACATTGTGTTTGCTTAATACTCTTCCTACTTAAATTCATCAGACGAAAATGGCTTGAGAAAACATAGAATTGGGGAAAGAGTTTAAGATTTAGAATGGAATTTGAGTGTGAAATACTGCAAAGATGTGCTATCACCCTGCATCATAGGACAATGGATCCCTTGAGCATGTTCCCTAACTTACACCTGAGGATCATTAGAGGCGGAAAGTGGGAACATTTCATTTACAGGCTGCAAGTGTGAGGTAATACCTTACAGTTAAATACTATTTGGTATCACAAGCTAAAATAAGCAGATATACTGGGCTGTTCTTCGATGTCCTTGACATTTGCAGGTTTGGATCCCCCTCTCAGGCGCAAGCACCTGTCTGGATAACAATACCTGTTTGAATCCATAATCACACAACATTTAAAATCCCTCCTAATCCCTGAAATGCAGATTTTGTGCGTTTCATCCCAGTTTACGTGCTCATTTTCTTTGAAAAGTAGTTCTGCTCTGTTCGAGCATACACCTTCGAAGATTAACCTACATTAAAACCATTGATCTGTGTCTTACCAGCACAACGTTAGCATGTTAAGCATTGCCTAATCTGCCTCATGCTACCTGGATTTTCATATTGGTGAAATAATCCAGACCAAAGAAAATAAGGGCCAAGTCACCTAAGGATCTGTTTAAAAGCTTCTTATCAGAGACCTGCACTCCCACCATTAAACTAAAAAGGGCAATGATACAGCCTTTCAAGCTCACAAGCTACGGATTTAATCAAAGCAGCTTGGGTAAAATGAAGTATGGTGGGTTGTGCGTGAGTTCAAATGCATGTCTGAAAACAACACAAATTGAGTCCACACCCATAGCCAGTCAGGGCTGAGCCTGAGGAATTATCACACTCAAAATCATTAACAGTTTTAAGACATGGAAGTGTCATTACAGTTTAAGACATGAAAGTGTCATTGAGTAATGCCAAATACTGGAATAGCAATTTTAAAGAACACTGAACCATTCAACTTTGAAGGATTAAAGAACAATGTGGATTATATCAATTTGGAATTGTAAACCATAAATCTTGACTACAATAACACAATATCCAGAGCCTTTACTTTTGCTCACCGTATGATCCTCAAATCTGGAGTCATATTCTTTGGTTTGTTTTAGAGGGCCATCATTGTAAACTCCATTTTGTGCATTCTTGCCATTGCTTATTTATCATCTTTACTGCCATATAAACAATAGCTTTTAGGTAAAAACATTCCATATGTTAGTTGGGTTTTTTTTTGTTTGTTTGTTTTTTGTTTCTTTTTTTGTAGTGCAGACACGAGACAAACTTAATGGTATTGGACTTTGTTACGTCACTTACTTGTGGCAATAACAGTTTAATGAACATAATGCTTTACATTCCAAATCAACCCTGCAACCCTGACATGCTATTACGATGCAGCATAACATCAATTTGGTTCCTGACAAATCCTCACGCAAAGCACGACGAGCTGTCAGCAAAAAACAACCCAAGCAAGAATCCAATCAGGTGAACTGAAAGATAATTTCTTTTAGGCAAAAAACAAGGACCGTGAATTATAAGCAAAATCATTTTATTTCCTTTTCCATTATGTTTTTTTTTGGTCTCAACATAAAACTAGTCACAAAACGAAGGTTACATGCACATTCATTAAGAAGGTCAAGAGCAGGAGAAAGGTGAGCTATACCTGGCACATGATTTGTAATATGTAGGTCTAAAAACTGAAGCTTACAGTCCTACAAAAGAATCAATAGCAAAAAAAAAGAAACGAATGCCAAAAATTAAAGACAGACTCACCATTTAAAATG
Source organism: Hippichthys cyanospilos (assembly GCF_059441005.1). NCBI lineage: Eukaryota > Metazoa > Chordata > Actinopteri > Syngnathiformes > Syngnathidae > Hippichthys > Hippichthys cyanospilos. The sequence goes on from NC_142374.1 coordinate 9,462,078, forward strand.
TTGATTAACCTTGCTATTGAGAGAAACCGTGTCAATTTAAAGCAGGATAGAATTATATTTGAGGGCTGAAAGAAGTTGGTAATGATGTTTTGTCATTTTTAGAGCTCAAACAAAGCGCAGAATGTCATTTCTGCTGCATTCTGGCAGCCTTGAACTTGGACACTCGTTTTACAGGCCGCTGAGGAGCCTCCAAGTCAGGCGCTACCTCCTCTAGTTTCCGCTCCATGATGGTTGGCAGTGCTGGAGGACCGATGCTAAGAGAGGGAACTGCCAAGGGCATCGAGTCTTTTTCCACCACTGTACCCGAGAAGGCCTGGACAACGACAATAGAAAGAAAAATATTGCACATTGATGTGACTCACTCGTTTCACTTTTCCAACAGTCTAACTTCATGATGATTTGACTCCTCGAAGAGGTAAAACTTAAAAAAAGAAAGAAAAAAGTTTTTGGATGTCGTATCTTATTAATGAATATTCAGCGGGATTCCTCGGTCTTGTTGATAAATGGCTTTTGCGTTAAACAGTAGTTTCAAGTCAAACTTATGGATGTAGCGCCAAATTGCAATACTTTCTGACGGGTTCCTGAGTAAGTGTGGAAAAAATCTTTACAAGTTGTCTGTTTTTGATGCAGTGCCACCTGAGGGCATTCAATATTGTTTTCACATTGGTGCTGACATGCAGTGATTTCTCCAGATTTTCTGACCCTTTTGATGATATTATGGATGATGTAATCCCAAAATTCTTTGCAAGTGTACATTAATACGTTGTCCTGAAACGCTTCCAAATTTTTCCTATGCACATTCACAAAAAGGTGAATCTCACCCTATCTTTGCTTGTGGAAGATTGAACAATTCAAGAACGCTCCCCTTATACTCGACTGTGGCATCCACTGCTTCCCAATTAGCCTGTTCACTTGTAGAATGTTCTAAACAGGTGTCTGTTGAACATTCTTTCTCAGTTTCTCAGTTTTTTTGCCACCTGTCTCAGTTTTTTTTGGGGTGGGGTGGGGGTGGCATCAAATTACACATGAGGTAATTTTTGCAAAAAATAACAGTTCACCAGTTTGTACATTAAATACTGTATTTTGTCCTTACAGTGTATTCAATTGGATATAGGCTGAAAATAATTTGCAAAATCCATCGGACTCCGGCCTTTCTGTGCGGAATTTGCACATTCTCCCCGAGCCCGTATGGGTTCTCTTCGGGCACTCTGGCTTCCTCCACATTCCAAAAACATGCATAGCAGGTGAATTGGGACATACTAAATTGTCTGTGTGCCCTGCAATTGGCTGGCAACCAGTTCAGTAAATTGTTTCGCCATCTAATCAGTCTCACAATTTTTTACGGTACGAGGTGCCACAAAAGAAAAAAGAAATTAGGAATTTCTGCTCTCAAAAATAGGCAACCTGCTCCTTCCTATGACATGTGGGGTACATTTGATAGTTATGTTTAAATGCTGCTAGGATTATGGAGAGGATCTTAGGGCAAAAATTCTACCGTAGGAGGTCATTGAACCCAAAACAGTAACAACATTACTTTGTGAAAACAAGACTAATGCACAAAAATAAATCAATCAGTAAGGCAAAATCACAACCAGGGCGCCGTTACCTCAAATTTTCCTGCAGGTTGTGATAGCCTTCCCTTGGAGCTATCCTCCTCTGGAAGACTGTCGCTGTTGTCGCTAGGTGTGCTCTCATCATGGCTGAAAGTTCGGCCGGCCATTCGCCGCTCGTCCATGTCTGCGGCACTGCTCTCACTTGTGTCACTGCACACACTGTTCTCGCGACTGCGTGATTTGAGAATGGACTTCTTAGGGATGGGCTCCCCATCCTTCACATCCACAAACAACCTGATAGGAAAAATATACTTCCATAAATCCAAAGAATCATAATAATTGCTCTAAATGTAGTGTGGTCTGTATGTAGTGTAGTGGTCTGCTGATTCTACCTGTAGATGTCTGCAGGTGTTTGGATTTTGTGAACTTCATGATGAGCGTGTCCGTTTTGGTGACCGTTTTTCTTTTTCCGCTTTGAATGTTCCTTCAGTTCTTTCCGTTCGCTGAACTTCAGGGTGGTGTTTTTACTTGTGTTGATCCTTACCTAAAGCAAGACGGGATTTGGAATTAGGCTGGAGCCTGGGAACAATTTTCCAAAACAACAGTCCAGTTATCACACTGACCTTCTTTGGCTCAACTGTGTGGGAGAAATAAATGGTTGGCAGATTATAGTGCTCCTCGTCGTCTTCTTTCAATTCTCCACCAGGGGGCGAATTATTGTGGGGTTTCAGACAGAGTCCGTTCACTGGAGGAGGAGAGTCTGTCTCATTCTGCTCCTCCGAGGACGAGGATGATGATGTGTCATCACCGCCGGTGTTATCCGACAAGCTAGTGAAACAAACAGCAATGAACGACCCAAAAAAAGTTAAAAAAATATACACCAATGTTCAGCAAAAAAACAAATGTGGTAATGTACCTGTCCCGCTCATTTTCTAGTTCCTCGATTTTCTCAAGTTCATCCAACCGAGCCCACAACTCCTCGTGGGTCATCAAACTCTTTGTGCGCTCGTTTTGTTGCACCTCATCTCCACTGCCTTCATTTTCCTCTTCCAAATCCAACACAGTTTCCAGTTTGGGCTTGGAATTTGGACTGTGAGCCACTCTACGCTTTCCTGAGTCAAGCGTTTACAAAATAGCGTTAAGTTCCAAAGTGATTTAATTCTGTGTAGCATGTATCATTGTGCTGGCAAGCAAAATTGATACCTTTTGTGACGGTGGCTTCACTCTTTCCAATGACTTCTCTGATGTCAACAAAGTCCCCTTTTTCCTAAAACACAAGCAGTCTGTAAATGTACCCTCTTTTAGGCAAGTTTTTAATTCTGAGTTGACTTTAAAGTAAAGCAACGTACATTTACGATATTTTCCCAGTCCTTCACCATTCCTACTCTGCTTTCAAAATTTGCCATTGTCTTGGAGAGATTGCAAAGCTCATTCTTTACATCTGCAACAAAAGGTTAAGAGATATTAAAATGAACATTCTGGTCGATGGTGGCAGACTGATGGAACATTAAGTATAACTATGGCTGTGGGGCTAGGAGAATTAAACTAAACATTTAAAAGAATGATTGAAATGCTTAAAATTCTCTGCAAGTAGAGGGGGGGAAATTATGACACTAAACAGTACAAAATATCCTCTGGCCCGAATACCAGTCCGGATCATTAAATCTTCACAACAATTAAGCCCTTTTACAAAACGCAAGCAGAGAGCCCCTGTTTCCATGGCAATAGGGAGGCCCTTCAGTGTGTGCATCAAGTGGAAGTGTGAAAAGGTCAAACACAGAAGCCCTGACAAGTCCATCGTAGTCTGACACATTTCATATCGCTATGTTTGCATTACAGCACTTAACTCTGTAATGGCAGGGCAGGCAGGGGCATGAGATTTGGGGATAAATGGTGGGGTGGGGGTGTAGAGATGGCTGTGGATGGGCTGTGACAGGACATTTCTGCTTCACTAAGCACTCCAACAATACACTCATCATAAAATGTCACATGCACCCCATTCTATTCATTCACTTTGAATGAGTGACAGGGAAAAGAGCAACATTATTAATCCCTATCACAACCCAAAAAAAGGACACAGATGAAGAAGGTTGTGGTATGCATTGGTATTACAGCAAACACATGGTATACACACAGTATACGCGATTCACACTAAACACACAAAACAATCTATTTCAAATAAAGCTACGGGCAGTGATGCTCAGGCCCTTGTGTCCACTTCTTCATGAGGAATTCTCAAAACTGATCATCAGACCTTGACAGCATGAGCAAATAAACATGACCATTTAGAGCAGACCTTCTTTCAAGGATACCAGTTTCTGATCTCAGACATGTCCAACCACTTTTGTTTTCGTCACAAGAACTGGTTGATGGAGATTAAGGTTTTGTAAGTTTTCAGTGGGTGCCAGTTCTTCACTTTCAAAAACACATTCATGAAGCTCTGCTATGTCTATCGACGCCCATAGTGACACTCACAACAATGTATTGCTCTTCCATTAGCTGCTAACACGTTCAATTAACCTGTGCACCCACCTGTTGCCATTCATACCATAGATTGTGCAAGGCACAGAGTTTGAATTGAGTTAAGTGAATTTGTGAGTTGAGACCAGATCTAAAATGGACCCTTTGTGTTTGTTGGTGTGCCATGACTTTTTTGAAATAGTAATTGCCTCAATGAAAATGGGTTACAGTAACGTCAGTGTTTTGGTCAACAGCGTTAGAGTGATTGATCATCCAGCGCCCTCTGCTGGGTACTAAGTCGTTTTCATACGTTTAACGAGACTGAAAAAGACACTCACGCTTCATCCTATGGTCGACAATTTTCTCCGCCTGCTTGGTTGAGCACGTAGCAAACCAGTTGTCACCAAGTAGCACGGTGACCTCGTTAGAGTGCATCAGCTTCCCAGGCATGAAGGCCATGGGGCCAAACGGGACCTGGTCAGATCAAATGTGGGAGAAAGACAGCAGAAGTCAGGAGACTTGACTGAGACAAAAAAGCAAAGACAGATTTATGTAAAGGCATTACTGTACTTTTAAAGTGTATCCCTCTAGATGTTCAATGCATTCGGAATATAATCACAGCACATTTTTTTTTTGGACCCATTTTGTTGTATTGCAGCCTTGTTCCAAAATGAAACAAATATATGAATAACATATGATATAGAGCTTAACTCTTACCATGATGTCATAAGACAGCTTATCTGGAAGAGTTTTGAGGCGTTCTTTCAGGGCTTCGTAATCATCTGAGACCTTTTCCCTATGGATTCAGGGGAAAAAATGGTGCAATAAATCTAAGTACTTTTTTTTTACGGTTAAACAAAACAAATGGGAAAAAAAAAAAAAACATTAGACCTTGCTCATATGGCATCACAAGGTCACTATTTCATTTTGATTTGTAGGTAACAGAACTACTCTCATGATCACTTCCGCAGGTAAGTTAAAAGGGATCACAAGCAATGTGCACAATTTTCATGATAAGCAGTTGAAAAAGCAAACCGTCTGTACTAAGAACAGCATTTTAAGCATTCTATTACAAGTTGTCACTTATAATTTTCATAAATTTAGCAATTATATGGTACGATCGCTCAATTATCTTACTCAGTGATGGGCTAAGTTTGTTCCATACATCCCACTTTTTTTTTCCAACCAGTAATCCATTCCACCAACGACAGGTATTTACATTTTGAAGTCCTAATTCAAATCATCGTACATTTACACATTAATGCTTGAAATAAAATGTGCATATCCATTTCTCTCATTAAATAATTTTTATTTCAAATCATGAAATATCTGTCAACTTAATTGTGCTATTTGTATTTCTTTGACTAAAACCTTGGTTCATCATTTGATAAATTAATTAAAATAGATGTATCAAATGAAAAACTTTAAATGAAATAAAATGTTAATTTAATTAACCATCTTACACATTTTAGTTTATATTTTTAAACCACATTTATGAATGACCTGGCCCATCTGTCCATAATGGAAAATCGAATGTGACCTTTGAGCACAAATGTTTGCCCACCACCAGTCTAACTCAAAATTAGAGGTGCCCTCGGAAAAGAACACAAATTACAGGCTGAATTTTTCCAACAGAATACCAATGAAATAAAACATATATAAGAGTTCTCTTTTGTTTAAAAAACAACTATACAGAACAAATAAACACCGCCTCACAACATCCGGTCACTTCTAATGTACCCGCACAGCATGAGATTTTTTGTTCTTTTGGCTGTTTTTTGGGGCACTGGCAATGTACACATGAGAATGTTTGTTACTTGACAGTGAAACACTAACTCAAACGTGGTGATACGCCAACAAAATAAGTGGTACTATCTCACCTACAGTATATCTATAGCCCTCTCTCTCTCTCTCTCTCTCTCAGTAATTATATATACTGTATTACAATTTGATAATGCACATTTGCATGGAACAAAGACGATAACACTATCTGTAGGATGATAACATAAATACGGTAAAACGTACACTTTTTTGCATTTACATTTTACGTCGTATTCATTAGCCCTGAAGGGTCCATTTTAATTAAGTCTGCGTGTCTCAACCAATCCATAACACAAAAAAAAAGTTGGACAACCCCCCTAAAACACATTAAGACATGGGGGGGCTCTTCTCGCTTGAAAATACACGACTGTGAACTGAGTGATAAAACCTCATCCACATTGTAAAATGGACTGAGAAAATACCAAGATGTGCATTTTCGTTTGAAAAAACATTCTTTAATTTGAGTAAATACTTCATCACATAGTGCCACAGTCTGAATGACTTCAGTATTAATTTCAAATGTAGGAAAACAACTTTTGAGTGGCGTTGATGGCCATCAATAAAAAATATTTTACTGTCACCTGAGTACCATAATCTACATTTTTACATTTACATTTAGAAAACCAACAACTTAAAAAAAAAAGTTGAGAAAAAAAAAGTTGTCATTATTTTCCAAATTCACAAAGGGAAAAAAGATACATTATTTTTCAAAGTCCAAAAGAACACAGCAGATGGATGAATGAGCTACAAGTGGCTCGCTCCGGCTCCCTCTCACTGAGGGTTGCAGACCCCACTTCTTATCGTATGATAAGGTGTCCAGTGTGTTAACAACACAGAATTGTTTCGCACTACCCTTCTATTTGTGCTACTTACCAATGCTGAATCCGACGTTGGCAGTCCTTCACCACCTATTATGATTTAGACAAAAATTGACAACATATGATGATAAGCAAATATAAATGCAGAAAATAAAAATATTTCACTTAAAGTGACCCCTTCTTGTGATGATTCATGTTAACTGAATCTGATCTGATCTATTGATAACTCAATTTTGAATAAGCAGTTGAAGAAAGCAGATTTAAAACAAAGACATTTTCCTACATCATCATTTAGGTGATAATTTTATGTATGACGCAATGAATATAAAATCAAGGAAGTGATAAGAAAAAGCAACTGTTTATTTCAATGCCAATTATAATATCCTAGTTATAAGTCTAAGATCATTTAAATGGGAATCCTATAGTTTGCACTCCCATTGACCTTTTTGTGCAATTCTGACCCCGTCAAGTAGAACATGGGACGTTTGCATGCCAAAGAGTAACACGCCATATTAGCTGGCTTAGCTAGTTAGCAGTCATTCGCTTTCGTTTACCACGCCAAGAATATACTAGCAGGCTCGTCTCGACTTGTATGACTACACGCATGCTTTAATGCAACAAAGCATGAATTGGTGTCGTGTTTTGTGTCGGTACGCCTACCGAGACAGCGAATTGTGAATTCAATTGGTTATTAATAGATTGTTCTGGAAAATGATTAACGTCACGGATACAAGTTTGACGTGAAATGCTGGCGATACAGGTTTACCTAGTATTGCAAAATTGCTCTAAAGTTGACCCAATCGTAGCCCAAAACCAGCCTCTGGTCCAGCACGCGGTCAGCAACTGATTTCGACTCAACGCCCCTTTTTAGCTTCATCTGACGTGCTTTTTTTTTTTATAAGAACTGGTTACCTTTTCGTGCTCCTCTCGGAGCCTCGTAACTCCGCCGGGGTCCTCCATGTTGACTTTACTCGTTTCGGCCTTTATCATCCCAAGGGTAAAGCGAAATTTGGGGGGGGTTATGGTGAGCTAAACACAAAGCTCAAGGGTTGTTGTGAGTCCTAAAGAAGTGTTTATGAATGCAGCAGGAGCTTCTCCTGGGACCCACTTTAGCTGAAGTCATCAACGTGGCAGCAATATTTATCCACAGTTTCGGAAGTAATGACATCTCACACGCTCATTTCAAGATCCTCGCATCGCTGCTCCTCAAAAATGCAAAGCTTTTCAGTAGAAGTCCAGAGAAAATATTTCCTCTTCGAGGTCTGCGCCACAAACGACGCAAGTACACTGAATGTTCAGGTAGTTAAAGCCAAACATCCTTTTTGATTCGAGTTTTTTCAAAATAAATTAAACACGCACTGAAAACATTATCCTTTCACAAAAATATAAAAACACTGAAAAAGGCACATAATAAATTTTCTATAAGTTGAAATGATTTTATGGGCACTGGAATGAAGAAAGCTTTGCTATCAAGTTATGGTCATACTTAAGCTCTTGTTTTGAAGAAACATCTTCTTTTCCCGTTACGTAAGGCATTTGGTACAACATAGCTTACTAAATATTCTTAGTGCATTGTGGGTAATTTGCTTCTGAACGTAGATGTAAACAACACCTGATAAATTTAATTTACTTCAGTATAACTCGTAACATAATAATTAGGATGTATGCTCTGAAGGAAATAAGTCAAAAATACAGTTGTTGACTATTCTTTATTTGCAACTGTTCCGTAGCACAGACGACTTTTATTCCCTTCTCTGTGCTCGGTGACGATGAACATAAAAGTATTCGTTAGGGTTAGGGTCTCAAACTTTGCAGATTATTTTTTTTTTTAACGCAACTCTATATGCTCTAACCAAGGCAATCGTAGAAGGTAATATTTGTGACGTGTTACGATCATAGCGGATCATGGCAACTTGGCAAGGAACGTTTAAAGGATTTAAGATGAGATCTTGCGGAGCTGTATAGTGCGCACTATACAGTTTTGTAATAGAGCAAGCTCGCACATCATTCTTGTTGGTGAAATGGGTGTGCTGTAAGATTACTAAAACACACATGATCGCGAAATATTTTTTTCTGTTAATTCAATCTTCTGATTTCGTATGGTTTGAACTTTCTCAGTTTGTTGTGGCTTTTCTTCAAGCATCAGCTTTGTTTGCAACTATGGTTTCTTTTCTCCCTTGTATCACCAAATAAAATCAGTCAATCGATCAATAGATAAATGTTTTGGGTGTGCGTTTTTGGGACGGACGTGGTTCTACATTATTTCCCCCAAAATGTTTTGTAGAAAACAATTCCTTCTGTAGAAAACAATTCCTTCAAATATTAAAGGTTAAAAGGCATAATCTCCTTATTTAGCCATTTCAACCGCAAAACTAATATTTTGTCTATATTTGATTGGATAACGACATTATTTTCATGTACAATTAATGCCTTTAAAAACACGTTTTCCCTCTCTGGCTGGTGACGCAAATAGGACCGATAATACGTTACGAGTAAGTGACTTTCATGATGAACTGAGATTGGACGCTCGTTACCAAGCCTTCGGGACATGTGATGCTATTTTCGACAGCAATATAATAGAAAGCCTTTTTTGTCATTTTATAGCAGCCATAATGACAATACTGTGATAAATATGGAGAATGATGACGTTTAAAAAAAAAGTTTCACAGAGTGCGATTGTTATTTTCAGTATGTTCTTGTTTTGTTGTTATAAACTCGTTAAATGGGAAATTAAAAACTCATTAAATGGGAAAACTTTTTATTTGTTTTTATTTAGCCGTTTTTTGTTGTTGTTTTTTTAGCCCTTCAGCGCCGACCAGAGGGCAACAGTTTTGAGTCTTGATGACCGGATATTGTGTCTGACAAGGTTCCTCGCTCTGTGGTTTGTCCCAGTTCTGACAGTCAACCCCATCCCTGTGTAGGCATACTCATTTCCTCCGAAGATGAGCCGACCTCAGTGGTGTCGGCCGGAGTTGAATGGTGGGTTGGTGTACAGTTGTGCGGGTACAGTATAAAGAGTACAGTAAAGGACTTAGCACACAACCTTGTGATGAACCAAAGCTGAGTGTGATTTTTAGGGATAGGTGTAGGCCGAATTTGACAGTTTGTTGTCGGTCTGATTGAAAGTTTTTATTTCACCTGCAAATAAAAGTAGACAGGTCTGCGTTTAAACCATGAAAACATGTTTTTTTTTTAATATGAACTTATGTGATAAATGTTTTAATCGTCAAATTCACTGGAGAGAAAAGAACCATTTGCTGCTGAAAATGCTCAAATAAATTGAGTATCCCTTTAAGTGTAAATCAAGTTTGATGTTTATGTTTACATTCTTTTTGTAGGACCGTGTAGGGCAAATAAATAGTCATAATCTTACTTTTGCATTACAATGTAATCGTTTGAATTACTTTGATGGCAAATTAATTCAAGTAACAAGAAATCTAATGAGAATGGAGGAGGTTTTGAAATTAGGTCCCGGTGTTTTTCCCGTCACTACAACATCCACGCCACGTGACCATCCACTTCCGTTTCAATCGAGTCACTCACTTCGAACGCCAAGGCTGCTTTACACAGCAGGACATTTAACCTAAAACCAAGATCCTGCCGATATTGATGAAGAATTCCTAGTGCAACAAGGTGCAGTAGATTAGGTTTGATTTCAATTTTTCCGATCTTTTTGTCATGTTATTACAAAAGTGTCAACACCTCAACCGGCACGTGTATTCCGCGCTATTATTAATGGGTTTATTTTCATCCCCGTCACTCTCAATTTTCAACCCGTATTAATGTAACGCCACTGAAGTTAGTCACCGTTACTACTTGCATTAATCTTAAGCATGGCGTCTTAGCTTTATACATGGATGTGTTGTTAGCAGTTTTGATTCGCTTTTCGCCCAATTTCACTTTCAATAATTACGCCAGGCTGAAAACACTCTATAAAAACCTTATAAAAATATTAAATGAAGAGTTGTCAATCCCTACTTTAGTGTGATGAGTAAATTTAAATGTAATGTTGTAAAACATGTGGCTTTATTTACATTTTGAAGTTTGGTTCAAAGTAAATTGCTATAACGGCTTTTTGTTATTTCCATAATGCAGAGAATGTGTCATCGAGTTGAAGACATTATGAAACTGTGCTGTGAGTTATCTGCTGATAAACAGATCCAGACCACAGTCAAGGGTTCGGCCAAAGGAGCTGCGACAGCTGGAGGCCTGGCCTTTGCGGGAGGCTTGGTTGGGGGTCCTCTTGGTATTGCAGTAGGTATGCAACATAAGTATATTGGCAACATAAGTATATTGCACCATCCAATGCATATGTGATATTTGACACCTTGGCTCTCCTCAGGCGGTGCTGTTGGAGGTCTTCTTGGCTGTTGGTTGACCAGCGGTCAGTTCAAACCCCTTCCTCAAGTCATTATGGAGCTCAGTCCTCAACAGCAACAGAAGCTATATGCAGATCTGATGGCAATCCTTGGGGACATTCAGTGGACTGATGTGGCACAGCTAACTGCACTTGTCATGGGCAACTTAAGTCTGAAGCAGCAGCTCACAGCATCCCTTCTTACTTTTGTTACCAAGGAACTACAAGCAAATGTGCACTATGTGGATTAGTGTCCACAGGCCATGAACTGATGAGGACATGACTTAGTTTGCTCATGCAGAGACTGCTAAATATGATCCTGAAACCACAGTGGTCAACACTTACTCACCCTGATGACACATTTGTTTGAATTGAATCTGCTGTGCCATTACCCTTATTGTTTAGAGCACATAATTTGCTATCACTAAAATGATCATTTTCTCTGGTGTTTTTATACGTTTAAAATTGTGTCCCTTACCTGGGAATGATGCTTTTAATTATCTGTACCACAAAGTTTTTTCGTTTGGTGTCATTTTCAGTCAGAAACTACTAATTCAAAGTGGAATTTTTTTGCTCTCAGTTGTTTTGTTTGTGTTTATAATGAATTGTGCAATTTGATGAAGGCTTATGTAATTATTCACCAATGGCACAGCACACAATGTGAAATAATATTGGATTGAATTAAGATTCTTTTTTCTTGCAGCAGTTGGGTTATTTCAAGTTATGTACTAAACAAATGTGAATAAAGTGATAGACAAAAGTTTTCTGAATATAATTTTCACAAAACTGAAATTACATTCAAATTATGGATTTCCTGTTTCTTTTATACATCTCATCTTATTGAGATGAAACTGTTAATGCCACTCTGAACATTTTAACATTCTTCAGATGAGAAGGAAGTATTTTCCACTTTCTCATAATAGTATTGAAGATGTTGGTGAATCTGTCATAAAAAAAAGTGTTCTCTGATGTTGCCAAATGAGGAAGCCAAAATATTAAGCATAAGGTGTTACCAATTGGTGTGTAGCCAGCCTCAGGGCCAACAACGGACAACACTGGCTTCAAAATTGTCAGCACGAACCTACAATTAAAGAAAAATTATTTTTGTCCTCCAGGATTGTATGGATGAAACCCAAACAGTCTATTGTCTTTTTTTTTCCCATAACCATTTATCTTATAAGTACTGCCTCCAATAGCAATTCAGATATTTGTATTCTTGTCCAAAAAGATTTTGGTCTTTATGCGGTGCATGCTAGTGTAATTTGTCTTAGACCTTTGGAATCCGTAGTGATGGCTAACATAACTTCGCAATGTTTTATGTTCGACCAATTAGATTTTAAATTCCTTATACTGTCATAGTTTTTCCATTCTCATGTTTGGTTGGTCAAAGCACAACTTGTTAGATTCCATTCATTCTGGACTGCCCCAGACAGTGGATCTGTCACAGCTGTACTGTTGAATAGGCTTGTTAAATAGTATTGGAGGTTTCTTAAATCGTGATGCTACACACTTACACACTAAACGCAAGTCCCATTCACTGATTTGTTATAAGGAAATGTGGTGTGAAAAGACAAACATTTACAATGAGAGAATGAAAAGCCTGCAACAATACTGTAAGAAACAGTTTTTTTTAATTGATAATTAAATAAACAATTTTCACCTCCACCTTGTACATAGAGCCATCTTTCGAACATATACTACAGTAGGGGATGGATTTGTAAGAGATATTTATCTAATATTTATCCCACCACAACGGTGTCATCATCTGGAAACTCATAGTAGGGAACCTCTAAGTTGAGTGGAGCTGGCCCTTTTCTAATTCTTCCTGAAGCATCATAGTGGGATCCGTGGCAAGGACAGTAGTAGCCACCGAAGTCCCCGGCGTTGGCAATTGGCACGCACCCCAGGTGAGTGCACACACCAAGGACGATAACCCAGCTAGGATTGAGCACTCTATCCTTGTCATGCTGGGGATCACGAAGCTCTGCAAGATTCACAGCCTGCTCTGCGGCAATTTCCTTCTCAGTGCGATGGCGGACAAACAAGGGTTTCCCCCTCCACTTAAAGGTCATGTTTTTGCCCTCTGGAATCTCACTCAGCTTGATCTCAATCTTGGACAAGGCCAGCACGTCAGCCGAGGCACTCATGGAAGAGACAAACTGGCTGACCACCGTTTTGGCTGCATAGACGCCAACGACAGTGGTGGCCCCCGTGAACAAATAGGAGAAGGCCCTCCTTGACTCGCTGCTGTCCTGAGAAGACTTTTTTGGGTCGGTGACTTCAGGGCGGCGGTAATCTGTGAAGTCAGGGATTTTGATGTCTGTATGAGTGAGCCGGACTCCTGTGGGAGCTGAAATCAGATCATCAAATAAATGGTGAAACCCAGACACACCAGATCAATGTAATGGCATACCAACACAGTTACGTTTTCTGAATAAAACATCAGTAAGAAAAAAGATTTAATCTAGTGAAAAATCCTACATGCACTGAAATCGTCTATTGCCCTTAATAGAAAAATGCACACTGTCCAGAAAATGATTCACACTTGATGTATGACTGAGCCAAGGAGTATTAAAATGATAATTGTCAAATACCAATACCCATAGAAATAACTGGTTGTGAAAGTGGCTGACAACCAATATTTGGGCAATATTCATCTTAAATGAAACCTAATGTATTAAAATAAACTGGATGAGCTTTCGTCGATTTGGATTTGAATTATTACAATCAAGCTTGCGATTTGCTTGTTTCGTTGTTTAAAACATATCCACACTGTGTTGTCTCCAATTCTGAGCAAACATAGTTTGTTTACCACTAAAATAGCTGATTAAGGCTACACCCGTTACTTTCGAGACTGTCCTTGAATGTGTGTGTTTGCCTTTCCAGTTCTAATAGCTCCATTAAACCAATCCAAAATTATTATTTTTTTTTTTATCACGTCCGCACTACGGGCGTCGATCCGTAAACGTGCCCATACACATCGTGTGAAGAACGAACTTTGAACAATGTTTTGATCCAAGGACAAAAAGACATACACGCAAGTTACACCTACATTGCTACTACAAGTTATTACATTGATTACAGTTTAGCATTGTGGCTAGATTGTTGCACAGATGACCAGCCAATGACGTAGATTATATAGTTGGTCGATGCAAGGCCCAGTGAAAGAATCTTACCAGTAACGGGGATCAACCCCTTTGCTCCAGATAACGCCACACATTTGACGGATTGCTTTGTTCCCAGCAACACTGGGGTAAGAACCCCAAAACGCCCAGCAAAAGTCATCATTGTCGCTTGATAAGACAATTCCTCACCCCGTATGTGGGGACGCGACCTTGCGTGTAGAAATCTTGTGTGTGTTTGCGTTTCCACACAACGGAAACACTTTCCTGGATAAAGGTTCCGTCTCGATCTCTTAACTAAAGCGGCCCCTTTTCAAATTGGTTCTGTGTAATAGCCACATATTTTTGAGACTAATTAATAATATTTCATATTAAACTGGAATCTGGTACAAGTGGATCGTTTAATGCAATTGTTTGAATAAAGGGGATTTTTAAACAGGCACATCTTCATTGCAACTTTCCTCGTGATGTAAACACGGGGTCCTCTCACAAAAATGGAGGCAGAGATGCATAATGGTAACAGAAGCAATAATAGAAAGAGGGAAAAATGAAATTTCCCAAAAGAAAATTGTTTCTTCTCATAATTTTTGCCTATGTAGCATTTTCTCTTTACGCTGCATACAACGTGTTTTTCAGCACGAAAGTCATATCGCGCGTTCACAAGGTGGAGAAGAAAGAAGCTGGACCCGCCGGTATTTTCACACGTAGAAAAAGCATATACGATTTATACAGTTTTTTTTTAATTATAGCTACCTTTAAGCTACAATTAAATATTCGATTGAATAATCAAAAGGACCGAGCTGATCTGTTAGTTTGGTTCACAGGTGGTCGAGATGGTGGAGCTGTTCCAGTCGTTGGTGATGAATGGAATCCATGGGAGGATGAGGAAGTGGAGTACAACTCCGCACTGAACAAAAAAAGAGAGGCCTTTAAACAACACATGGCACGAATAGAAAAGAACAAACCCAAAAGATACAAGGTCCAAATCTGGGGTAAAGCAGCCATCGGTGAGACTTGCTTCATATATATATATATATATATATATATATATATATATATATATATATATATATATATATATATATATATATATATATATATATATATATATATATATATATATACACATACACACACTTGTATTATTATTATTATTATTATTATTATTATTATTATTATTATTATTATTATAAAGCCATTTTCCACTAGGACTTTATCTTTGGGAGCATATATTGGAGGGGCCCCTCAACCCAACTGACAAGATAGCTCAATGGAGAGAAGGCGAGCTCCACTCAAGCAAAATTGATTTCAGGTAATGACCCCTGATGAGAATTTACAAAGTTGTGGGAACATAATAATGCATTAAACTGAAACAACTTCATCATTCATTCATTTCCTCCTTCATCTTTAGTTTCTACACAGGACCTGCTGTCGTCCAAGGCCATGTACCCTTAGATGTGAACAGCCTAGTTCTTGTTCTGAATGGTCGTGAGCAGCAGAAGGTGTCATACTCCACACGTTGGTTGGAACATGTCCGAGCTTTGGTTCAGTCCCACACGGTGTCTCACGTGGCTGTGGTCCTGCTGGGTGATGAGCTTTGCAACAATGACTGGCTAGGACCCTACCTAAAGAGACATGGTGGCTTTGTCGACATCCTGTTTCTAGTGTATGACAGCCCTTTGGTCAATGATAGAGATGTCTTCCAGTGGCCTCTTGGCGTTGCCACGTAAGTTATTCTATGGTTTTCTGTTGATGATCTGACAGGTTGCTCCGTTTTACTGGAAAATCAAAACCACAAACATTCTGTTACCTATATACAGTATACTGTACATCATGTCACATAATACTTGTATACCTTTCTATTTCAATTAATGTTTAATATTTCCTGTTCAGATACAGGCAGTTTCCCATGGTCAGGCCCAATGCTGAAATGATCACTTCCAACAGGCCATACCTCTGCAACTTCCTTGGTACTGTTTACAAGAATTCTTCAAGGGAAACACTCATGCAGGTTCTGAAACAATCTGGCCTGGATAAGGATTGTATCACCACTGCCAGGGACAAGTAAGTCATTTTGTGATATCGGATTCGGTCCAGAATACACTTTTGCATTAATGTCACTATTGTCGTAAACATAGTGAGCACACACGATTAGAAACACATTGCAGTAGTGGGCAAACAAAACAGTTGATAGATACCACTACCCTAATTTTGATATGTGATTTTATGTGACAAACATAAGGTTCCTTATAAATTCCAAAGCTTTGGGAGTTATTTTTATAACATTAGCCTAATTGTTATTGTCATTTGTATTTGAGTTACTTGGAGTAGCACTGCACGACCCTAAGGTTTGTAATCAACATGATCACTCAAAAATTAGCCTGGTAGCAACATGTTTTTTTTTTTTAGCTTTTGTCTTTATATGATTACCGTATGTAGGTGTATTTCTTGTTTTATGTCTTGCCTGTGAGATTATTTAGGTAGGAGGATGACAAAGACAATTACTATGACCTTTTACTTTCCACAATAAACAAGTATGATGAGCATTTTATGAATAAAGTCATGGGAAGACGGAAAGTCAGCAATAAAACATTTGATCCACAATATTGAAAACCTATTCTTTTTGAAATGTAAATACATTAAATTGAAGTTTATCTAACGCATTCTGGCTAACATATACCAATTTCCCGTTTCCTTTTTGTCTTCCCTTGTACCTGAAGATGGCTCCCACAGGAGACAGCAGAGAGTCTAAAGCAGTATCAAACTGCCCTGGCCCAGAGCGAGCTCACCCTCTGCCCCGTCGGTGTCAACACAGAATGTTATCGCATCTATGAGGCCTGCTCTTATGGTTCAGTGCCCGTGGTGGAAGATGTTCTGACACCTAGGACATGCGCGGCTGGCCCCAGCTCACCACTACGTCTCCTGAAAGCGGCGGGAGCACCTTTCATCTTTATTAGTGATTGGCGAGAGCTTCCCGCTATTTTGGAAAGGGAAAGAGCAATGAGCCAGGAGCAGAGGGTGGACAGGAGGAGGAGATTGCTGGAGTGGTACGCCACTTTCCGTCAGCAAATGAAGGAGAGGTTCACCGAGGTCATAGAGGAAAACTTTTTCAAAAGTGGCTGATCGTGTTTATCAAAAAAAGTATGTGGGTGACACTAATTGCATTGATTTTGTGGAAAGTGGAGAATTGTGTTTGCCTTCTTGTGTAGTGAACCAGGTGACAGTATTCTGTTATGTGCAATTAATCTGAATGATATTTATGTATGTTGTGAGAGCCCTCTAGAGTTTTATTTGATGGTTATATCTAATCGTTGACCGTGATTAAATGACCAGTTTTGTCACATTTATAAATAATAGCCATTTGCAAATTGAGATCCTTGTATTTCAACTACATTTTGTATATGTACGAATTGTCATTATTTTTTTTGTAGAAATCACAATGCCAACAATAGAAACAACAACACTGCAATGTGCTTAACTTTGTTTAAAACTAGTACGTCTGTGTAGTTAACATGTTCAAAGTAGGGAATTAGATATTGCATGCTTCAATTATTTAATAGTGTCTATTTATTTATTTTGCTTTATTTATTTTCTTCCTATGCCGCATGAATGTCAGTGCTATTTTTAAAACATTTTTCATTCAGCCATTTATTCGTCACTAAAAAATTACTGCATTTTAGATGCTTGCGTCCTCCTCTTGTTTTACAAGGAATATTGTACCCAGTAGATGGCGCTCACCTCCATTTTATTTTTTCAAGTCTATAGTTGCATCTGAAAGCCGTGCTTGGTCTTGAAGGCGTTTTAGTAAATGTTTAGCCAAATTCCGCATTATCACACTTCACTATTCGATGACCATGCGTTTCTTCCTCACTCAAACCATTTTTCATGTTGTGCAATATTGTTTAACTGTTTAGTATTGGATTGGAAGCCTTATTTTGCGTGCTGTGCTATTTTTGATATACAATGAGTATTAAAATTTTGTCAATGAACGGTCGTACCGATTTTTTTAGGAAAATTTCTGTACTTGCGCGCGTGCGTGTGTGTGCGTGCGTGTGTGAACGTGATACCCCCCCCCCCCCCCCCCCACCCCTCCCTCCAGCCTGGCTCAAGCTGCCGTGAGTACTGCAGTCTGCTTGGTTACTTGTCAGCCCCAAGCCTGCAGGGAGTTAGTGTGGGCGAAACCTTCCAGGGAGAGCGTTGTGGGGTGGTGTTTGCGAGTGTCCTCACTCAAAACCACGGAAACCGGACAAGTCGACTTTTATAGCCCCCGATGCGGCTTCTAGGCACTACTTTTCTACGCGGTGCTAACTGCGGATGATGCTCCGCTAACGAGCCCCTGAAAACTTGACGGACTGTGTGTTGTTTTGTTTCGCCTGGTAGCGGGAGGCTGTCGAAGGAGTTGTGCGGATCTCTTGGTTGAAATAGGATTGAGCATCGCCAATCCGTCGAAGAAGGAAGATTATTAATGAAGAAGTAAGCGTTTTCTCCTGGGGATTTAATCATCTTTTGGTTGCGCCCTTTCCTGGTCCAGTTTGGGATGAGTCTCCTGTTGTAAACCCCCCTTCTGAAAAAGCACTTCAAAACACGGTTTTTTTTCTAACAATCGGATGTGAGATGTCTTCGCCGAGATTTAAAAAGGATAAAGAAATCATCGCGGACTACGAGTGTCAAGTGAAAGGTAAGAGGCTGCTGGCATACTTTGGTCTATAACGGGGAGGAAAAAACTGCAGCCAAGCTAGTTCATCATTGAGGCGTTAGCTAGTGATTTAAAAAGTTTGGAATGTATGACCTCCAGCAGTGCTTTTAACAGACATGACTACTACTGGCCGGTGTGTTACGAGGCAGCTATTTGGTGACTTTTACGTAAGCATTTTAAACGGCCGCTCAATCCCCCATTTAGGGCTGTTCCACAAATTCACTCGCGTTTTTACAGTCTCGTACTAAATAGGTCCTTGAGAAAAAGTCGGTTCGGGTCCGACCGGCATTGTTCAGCGATGCAAAGTACATGTCAAGGCATAACATCTTGAATGAAGATCCGGTGTATTGCTCAGGGGCACTTCAGAGAAGTTGGCGTTTCTTTGTTTACTACTGCTGCACAATTCCCAAACGCATATACCTACCGTATAATTTAACAGGCATGAGAAACCTGTGCATGAATGCCGTTAGTAGGTATTACTTATTGTCAAATACAAATACACTGACACAGGAAGGACTCATTGGGCTGTTCCAAGGTAGCCATGGGGATTTGGCTCGCTGCCAACAAGCTCTGTCTATCCGAGCCTGTTGCATGCCACAATACTACATACAGTGCAATACAATCCTGTCTGGGTCAATGTTAGTGCCGGTACATCAGAACATTCAATCCCATGATGGAAATGTAATAATCCGGTTCGAAGTATAGGGAAACCCGCCATAAAACCTTTGCCAAAGTACAATAAATAAAATACATACAATAAAAGTAAAACACATACGAATACATCTGTTAAAGTAAATGAACCACTTTTGATACCGTTCATACATTCAATTCTTGTGTAATTTTGCCAAAACACAGAATCAGATATACCTATGACACTCGCTTTGTTTTTGTGTGAACATTTTCAAGTGTCGAAGGAGTTGTGCAGATCTATTGATGTTGCTGAAAAAAAAGGAGGAAATGTAAACCCACATCTAGATTTTTTTTTTTTTTTTAATGCTTTTAAGGTAAGATCTCAGTTGATGTGATGAGGTCACCATGCAAATTCTGCCCTAATCCCTATTGTGTGACTTTAGGGGTATTCAACTACAAAGGTTTCACAGTACTATTCACTTAGCAGATAAGATAGGGGGTTGGTGGGTTCTAAGGTGAGCAACACTGCTTGAAGAGTTAAAAGGTTTGCAAGTGCCTGGCCAAAATATACTCATTTGCAAGAACTGTTAAGGCTCTCCTTCTCCTTTTCATCACAATGGTGACTAATATGTAACAAGGGATGTTACACAGTCATATGGGATGTTACAGTAGAAACTACAGTAGGAGAAATTTCCCACTTGTCATGTAACATCAATCTGTTGCTCAGAATAACTGTTGTTAGCTAGAAGACAAAGAAGAGGCCTCAGTCATGTATTTTCTTGAACAAAATATTCTTTCATTTATTTTCTTTAACAAACTTTTTACAGACTTGCTCAATAGTGGGGTGTTCGAGAGCGTAGTTTGGCAAAGAGCTATCCTACGGTTCGCTACTTCAGTGGTCCCCAACCCCCAGTCCGCGGACCGGTACCGGTCCGTGGATCAACTGGTACCGGGCCGCGTGGGCTGCACCCGAAATAATGTTTTGGAAACGATTTAGTTTAACAGTTCATACGTTTGTGCTCGATCTTTAGTTTTGGCCGCTTCTGGCTGCTTCCGGCCGCTGTTGATTTTACTTACATAGTGAGTAGGATGATGTGGTTTTTAGAGCAGCCAGCAGAAGAAGCCCCCCCCCCCATCCGCAATAGAAATCAAAAGCGTTGACCGGTCCGTGGTGATAAAAAGGTTGTAGCTGTGCTACATTAGCGTTTTTGTTGCTATGTGGTTGCAATCACAGCTGGGAGCTTTGCATTTATATGGAAGGCTAAACTTGAGCTGCTTCTGTGGTAATCAAGCTCCTTCTTACAAACAATGCATTCTTTATCAAAGGTGCCTCCAGGGCGTTTTTTTTTTTTCAGTTACATTTGCCATTCGTCATATTGATGACTCTCACATGCTCTTCTACGTCTTTCTTCTGCTCCTAAACTTGCCCTCCAACTCTAAACAGGAGCCTATCAGCCTATCACACTAAACCAAACACAATGCCAGTGTACACTTCAGGATGTGACTGAGGCTTTGTTTTCCAAAATCCAAGAAATCAATACAGATCTAATCATCATATAGAAAGCATAAAGTCTGAGATTAAAAATGAGATTATTGTGATTTAAAAAAACAATGCTTTAACTATGGCGTAGTCTACACGTAGTTGGGGTTATGGTAAAGGGGTGGTAAATGTCTCCAGGTTTTCCTATTTGCTATATGCGCCTTTTTTTTTTTTTTTTTTTTTTTTTTTTTTTTTTTTTTTTTGTAGGGGGTGGTATTAAAACTCAAGGTCTTGAAAACTTCAGCCAAAGTGGATATTTGCCAAATTCTCTGGATCCGTGTTTGTGTGTAGCAGTGATAAACCGGAGCTTTACATGCTCACTCTACTCCACAAGTGTCAAACTCAAGGCCCGGGGGTTAGGTCCAGCCTGCCGCATCATTTTATGTGGCCTGCGAAATGCTGATTTGACTGCAAGTGACTTGCAAGCTGTCTTTAAATTTTTTGGGGGGGAGAAAAAAAACAACAGTTTTTTTTTTTTTGTTCCCGGTTTCTCTTTTGAAAAGTTTTTACTGACCTCTGACCTCCAAACTAGCTATTTGTGTGACGAACTTGAACACTTATTTGACTTCACTGGTATTCCGGCCCTCTGACAGAAACTATAACTACAATGTGGCCCACGATAAAAATGAGTTGGACAACCCTGCTCTACTCTATTTTGCACCACAGACACCGACGCCGGTGACATTGTGAGACTTTCACATCTAGTTAATACATCTGCATGATTCATATTCAGTTGATTTGTATTGTTCATCTGTTCTAGCTAATTTCAAGCAACCAGAATTTGGCAACAGAAATGTGTGACATTATATGTGCATGTCTGTTGCCATTGATAGGTCAAACAGGGCCAAGTAGCGATGACTATTTTTCCATGTGCAAATTTGATGTCAGGTGCCCATTGTTTATGGTTTCAAGGTCATGACTTAATGGCAGTATTCCTCAAGCTTCAGTCAGGGGTACACTCCCACACCCTCATGAAGGCTGTCCCCCTTGACCTGCTTTCATGACTGTTGAAATCAGAGTCAATACATCGGCAAACTTATAGTGTGCACTTACATTTTCATACTGGTGTAAAAATAAATGTGGTCACAATCAGAGAAACGCACCAAAGGAAATTATGTTTTACTGTAAGCAGTCTAAATGAAATAAAAAAAAGATGCCAAACTTGCCAAAATTTAGAATAAATTCGAAATTATTAATCGATTATCAAAAATGTCAGCAATTAATTTGATAATCAATTAGTCAGTTAATGAATTAATTGTTACAACGCTACATTCCTCTGTTGCTTTTGCTGCTTGTGTGCGTGTGTGGTCATATATTTTTTTTCCTCAAGTGCATGCCTGGCTAATAACTGAAGCTTGTGTCATGTCAAACATAATTCAGTCTTGCAAAACTTCAAGCTCATGTTACTTTGCTGCACACATTTGCCAAAGGTGGTTTACTGTTGCACGCTATCCTAACAGTATCCAAGAGTTGCTGATGGTTCTTAGAAGGTAGATGGACTAATGGAATCTTGACACCTCCTGAAGTACTTCTTCAGAGCATCACACACACATAACCATCTGTTTTCGCCATCCCAGTGTCTTTAACTGTGTGTGTGTGCGTGTGTGTGGGTGTGTGTGTGTGTGTGTGTGTCTGCATCATTATTTTGTGGTATGGCTTTGGGCGTGGCGTTTCTGTGTGCACTGGTGCTTAAAGGATGTTATTGACAGCCCTATCTGTGGCCACACATCCTTTTTGCAGCTTTAATATACTATATCAAACAAAACCAAAGCTTCACTTTCTCTGCTGTGCTCTTCAGCAAAGCCAGAAAGGCTATCCAGACATTGCTGCACCCCCCCCCCCCCCAGCAAGATTTGATTCAATGTGGCCCTCCATTAGCTAATAGAAAGTAGAACTTTAATAATAGAATTGACCAAGGCTCAGAAAGTGAGCTGAAGAATTAAAATGAGAGAAAAGGGGGGTCTAAGAAGGATTTCAAGAGATTCTTTGCGAGTGTGGGCAACTTAAATTCCTTTGAACGGCTGCTGGACTCCTAGGCAGATGGAGAGACAGGAAGGCAGACAGACATAGTTTGACCATCAGGCCAGGCTTCTGCCTGCCACCTAGTAGGAATGGATTAGTGCGAATGAGATTGGGGGAAGGGGATGAGTCGGCATGAGGTCAGTGTGAGAATAAGTAAAGGCAGAGGTCATAAGCAGCGACTTGTTTTAATCTGCATCTGTGTTCAGCGGATTCATCGGCTACATGAGGGATGTGTTGGGTATACTACTAGGTGAGAAAGATGAGCAGAAATGTGCCATAAGTAACATTTCTGTCTGCTTCCCTTTTCCAGGGTTCACAATGACAATGTAACATTTTTTTGTAATGGCTTTGAGAGACTCCAACAAGAAGTCTACTATATCGTGTTTTTCGGACTGTAAGCTGCTACTTTTTCCTCATGGTTTGAGCTCTGCGGCTTATAGTCCAGTGAGGCTTATCTGTGTTTTTGTTGTTGTTGTTGTTGTTGTTTTTGTTTTTGTTTTTTTTGCTAGCCACCAGCAAGCAAATGTGTGTATCTGTTTGAGTTGTCAATTTATGGAACAACTATCAAAGAACTGACAAGATGTAAATGTCAATGGCTGTGCTCAAAAAGAGTTAAAACAATATATTATTAAAAAAGATATATGTCTACATTTAATAAGATAATGTATTAAATTTGGGGTAAATTTATGATGTGTAAACCTTGCATACGGTATATGCACAGTATATGCAATTTTATTTATGTTTTTATGATGATATAGATTAGTCTCACCACCATAACTGGAAATATGGATTTGTCTTCTAAATGTCACCTCATTGTGCTTTTTACACATCCAGTGAAAAGGTTGTCTTAAACATAAAACCAGCACAAATCATTTAATCTGTATTGTAAACCTTTAAAGACAAGATACTTTTTTTTTGTATTTTAACCCCTTTATTACTTCGCTTCACAGCATAGTGATTATTTTTTTATGCTATAGGCAAAAACAGCACATTTCACAATTTTAATGTTAATATTCAATTTCAAGTTCCGTCGGCAAGGTTAGGGACAGATGTTTCAAAATACCGTACATGGTTTTGGCGGGGCTAACTTTAGCAGCTAGCCTACATTGGTATTGTGTTTAACGTACTGTTTAAACTTTAACATTTTGTATGCTTCATCTCGATACATATTGACCAGAAATATTCATAAACTAAATGGTAAATGGACTTTCACTTATGTAGGGCTTTTCTACCTTGGGTACTCAAAGCGCTTTACACTAACTAGTCATTCTACCTACTGATGACGCAGCATCAGGAGCAACTGGGGGTTCAGTGTCTTGCTCTTTTCTAATTGCTAAGTCATGCATGATGTTCTTTTAGTGTTTCTCTCCCTTGTCTAAGTCTGCCTGTCTGACTTTTTTTTCCCATGACAAGCCACTAAAATGTTGATACATGTTGGTGGCAGAAATGTTATTTTTATTGGAAATTATTAGTGTCTCTCACCAACAATAATCAAACCTTGTGGGCTCATATAAAATGTGTATTTCTAAAGATTTTCAATTTTTCATCCCCCTTGCAATACTGATAAGCTGTTTCCATGAGTAACAATAATTTTATTGTAAATGACCCTCATATACAGTAGCTATTATGCAATACACGAAAAGAAGGAATAAAATCATTCAAGCTGAAAGTAAAAATTATTTCAAGATACTAATAGTTATTAATATAGATTTTTCATTTAGTTATTCGGGGGGAGGGGGGGTTATTTTCCATCCTTATTTGTTGCTGTTTCTACTGAAGACTGTTCGCTTCCAGTGATGGTGTCCTCCATCACTGGAGAACAAGGTCTGAACAAGCCGTCCGGATAGTGAGTCCAACCGTTGAACTGAAACAGGCCAACGGGCGCCAATCGGCTGAAAAATAAAACTTTTGCCAAAATCCGCGTTCTGGATGACCAGATAAAGGGGAAGAGAAGGAGGGTGCACATCAATGACTGCACACACGTGCACACAAAAGCACACAGAAACTTAAAAACGGGCTTACACACGCCTCACGAAAGATTCATTCACAGAACATGGATTTTTAAACGTGTTTGCAAAATCTCCTAGATGTTGTTAGGCTTACTTATTTTCTTCATGTTGTTCAGCCACCGTGAATCCAAATATAGGAGGAATACTAGTTATGTGATTTTCCATGTACATGACTGAGCATGGCAAGCAGGGTCACATGGAAATGGGAAAAAAAACTTTTGCAAATTATTTTTACTTTGACACCTCAAAAAACACCTCATGAGAGCATAAAAACGTTTTTTGATATTTGGAAGGGTTATTTATTTATTTATTTTTACATTTCTGTTTCCATTACCAGTTTGGATTAACCTGACTTGTATTTTGCTCAAATTCGAAGGCAATGGAAACACACTTTGTACCTTAAAAAAAAAGAAATAGTGGTTGTATGTAGTTTGTATTAAGTTCACAACTGCCTATTTTACAGTATGTTACTTTAACAGAAGTAAGGTAAAAAAACAGAGTTACATTTTTATGATGTACTGGTCTGAAAATAGAATAAGTTGTAATTGTAGGCTTGAAAAAACTTTCATCTTGGGCTTTATCGTACTTTCTAATCTGGGTACAGTACTATATCACTTAATCATCACTTTGTCTGTGTATTGTAATTGGAAAAGTGTGTACATTTGCTAAGTGGACTTTTCAGCTTACTCAGGCCCACTGTGGACATACCTCATTAATCTCTTTTTAATCAGGCCATGATGAAGACACTGCCATCTCCCTCGGGTCATGTGTGAGTGGAGTATCTGAGCGTATGAGATACAGCAACCTGGCCGAGTTTGCGCCTCATGCATCAGTGCTTGGGCCTCAAACACAGTCACGAAAGCCCAATTCTTTCTTCTGGCTCTGTTGGAGATAGAAGAGAGAAAGGTTGAGTCCCGCGCGCCTTAGTCTTGCGAGACAATGAGCAATGAAAGCAGATCTGCCTGCTCTTTTCTGTCTTTTCTTCTTCTCCTCTCTTTGTCCTTTGCTCTGAGCAGCTGCCCTCAAGTCGATCACATTCCAGTGCGGCGGCTCAGACCATGCAGTAATCCTAAATCATTGAGTGGATTTGTGCGGAACTTTGGTCTTTGAATATACAGTAACTGGCATTTAGTTTCACCTGTCCGTTCTTGTCAAGGTGGTGTTCATGCTTTAGCAGTTACAAAGGACTTCAATAAGATACTGAGACAAAATATTTTTAAAGAAGGCATGTCATCCTTTTAACGCAGTCGCTTCTCAAGTTTGCTCCTGCTGGTATTCAGAAAATGGGAGATGATTACCCGTTAAAGGCTCCCTAAGGGTAGGTGGGAGAAGATAACAACGTGTAACTCTGTCACTTCCTCCATAGTGACATACTATAATTATGTGCAAGTTTAGCCTTTGAGAAGTCTCCTTGTTCTCTCATCTTTTTCTCTGCAGTAGCTTGTGTCGGAGCTAATCATTCAGCCCTTTGTGGCCTCTGGTTACCCCTGAGAAAAGAAGTCATCATTGTGGACATTCCCCAAGGCTTATCTTTCACTACAGATAGATTGTGTAGATGGTGAGTAAAGGTCCACTAAAATTAACGGCACAGATAAAATAAAGATCTGTCACTTTTGAACGGTCGTCAATACGACTTTAACATGTGTTTCTCTTTGCAGAACTCTTTGTCAGGGAGAAATGTTTTCTCAGGTGATATAAAAAAATTGGGGGAGGGGGGGCAGGGAGGTTGAAATATGAATTTGTATCCATGACTCACTTTCTAGCATCAAATTCAACTGCACTGCAGCAGTCTCTCACGACCAAGGCAGCCTCATCATTATGCCTTCTCGGTGCAGTTTTGGCTCAACAGATGTTGTTGCGTCAGACTCAGGTGAAAATTCCATCTCCCTTTTTAACACAGAAATTTCAACACTTGACATTACTAAGTTCATACAAACACATTCGTCTATGTGCATTATATATGGCTTATTTTCATAACAAACGTTTAATCTTTAAGAGTAATTCTTAAACCTTTTTTGTAGGAGTGTCGAGTGAATGTGTTGTGCTTGCTACACGTGCTGAAAATTACATTAAAATGATTGAACGTTGATAATAATAACCCAATCATTCCCAGTTCAGTGCATCTCCCTTTTCCTTTCTGAAAGCATGCTTGCAGCACATGCTGTTGTTTCTGGAATTACAGGCCTGGTCTTGAATAGTAGGATTGGTCCTCTGAAAGCCCTCTTAGCGCCTCTTCTGGTTTAAATCTATCAAAGGCCTAGAAACCACACATCCTGTTAGACTCTGTACTTTGTGGCAAGGCAATGGGAGTGGTGTAGCATGGGATGCTCAGTGTTGAGACAAAAACATGCCTTTTTATTGTGCTTTTCAGTTGGTACAGTATAGTGCTGTGCCCTGAGCATGTAGAGTGATCTTTTACAGCTCACGTGTTGTCTGCTGCACGGTGTGGCGCAAACGTGATTGAGTGGGGCCAGACAGAGATATGGCAATTTCGTAGACGAATGCAACTTGTCGCAGGTAGAAAGAAGGGCGTATGCTCAAATTGGGGGGCAACGCAGCTGGTTACAATCATGCAATCAAAGTGGCCTTTCTCCATCCCCTTAAGTGTGGTGCACCCAACCTACATAGATTATCCAGATGAGGCAGAAGGTGGGAGGGCGCCGAACCTTATGCACTGAACCGGGCACACTGCTTTACAACATTTCAAACAATTTTTAAATTTGTATTGATTACAATTTTTCTGAATGTTTTTTTTTTTTTTCGGGTCGGTAATGTTTGACTGTTTTATGATTCGATTCAATTACTGGGAATTATTTGGGAATTTCCAGTACGATCCAGAATCATTTGCAATTCATTTTTATTCAATTTGATTAACTTAAAAAATATTTCTGCTTCATTATATGGATGGGCAAAGAATCATCCTACTACTTCTGTCTGTTTTGCAAGGCAAACAAAGGAAGACAAAGAGGTTTTTTTTTTGGTTTTTACATTTATTGTAAGTTTTGATTTATAAGGACTGACTTTTCGCACAAAATGGCAGGTGGACAACTGTTACTCGGAAGCTAGCTAGAAATTGTAAATCTTTTTACAATACCAAAATTTTAAATATCAATATTTTCCAGCACCTATATGACAACATGATATAAAAAATTGTTATTATTAAATTATATTATATTATTATATATATATATATATATATATATATATATATATATATATATATATATATATATATATATATATATATATATATATATATATATTATTAAATGTTATTAGCTAAAGTTATTAGCTAAATTCAAAATATGGGCAAAGCATGTAATCAATTTGTTCATCCCTGAGCATATCTGGCTCATTATCAGTCACAAATGTAACATGTTATTTATTATAGACAGTATTTTCATTTATCTACATGTACGTGAGTAATATATGTGCATGAATTCATTTGGAGTTTGAATACATTTGTACGGTTTGTATTTTACCTTGTTTTGTTTTATTTTATTTTGTGGACATGCTGAAGTTTTGTGTTGTGTTGTATGGCGTTATATTTGTGCCACAATTACGCACGCGCGGAAAAAAAAATTGAAAGGAGAAAATCAAACTGAGCGAGCGAAAACAGATTTTGAGAGCAAGAAAAAAACTATTGAGCGCGTAATGATAAGAGTTTGAGCGCGCGCCGATGGAGTTTGAACACAGAAAAAGAAATTGCTCGCTCAAAATTCCTTTTTGCTCGCTCGGGATAGCCCTCTCTCGCTCAACATCTCGCTCTCGCTCGCGATACTCCTCTCTCCCTCGCTCAACATCGCGTTTGCTCAACATTGAGCTCTCGCTCGCTCGAGTCGTCCTCTGCGCTCGCTCAGTTCTGCTCACGCGTTACGTTTGTGCCACAAAACCAGCCAATCAGAGCTTGTAAAAGCACTTTGATTGACACAGCTCAGTATCCAATGAGATTGCTTGTACGCTATCCGTTGACGCACTCTCGTTTGCCCTGTGTTCACCCGGAAAGGGCAAACGAGAGTGCGTCAACACGGTCTTGGGCTGGAGAATTACTTTTATATCATTATTATTACTGAATTGTATCATTTGACAGAAATACCTTGTTAGTTTTTGTACTTTAATAATATAAGCCCACAACTCCCGCCCATGTCGATGTGACGCACTCTCGTTTGCTCCTTCCGGGTGAACACAACAAGCAATCTCATTGGATATCAAGCTGTCAATCAATGTGCTTTTACAAGCTCTGATTGGCTGGTTTTGTGGCACAAACGTAACGCGTGAGCAGAACTGAGCGAGCGCAGAGGACGACTCGAGCGAGCGAGAGCTCGATGTTGAGCAAACGCGATGTTGAGCGAGGGAGGGAGGAGTATTGCGAACGAGAGCGAGATGTTGAGCGCGAGAATGCTATTGCGAGCGAGCAAAAAGGAATTTTGAGCGAGAAACTTCTTTTCAAGAACTTTTTTTCTGCGCTCAAAATCTGTTTTCGCTCGCTCAGTTTTATTTTCAACGCTCAAATTTTTTTTCCGCGCGTGCGTAATTGTGGCACAAATATAACGCCATAGTGTTGGATGTGTATAGTTTGCTTTCTGTAGTTTGCTTGCTTTCTGTATGAATATTTGTTCCTGGTAGTGCTGCACGATTATGTCCAAAATAACAATCATGATTATTTTGGTCAATATTGAAATAATGATTTTTAATGACGATTATTCATCATGTCTGGTCAAATATGTATATTTTTTGCACTTTCTTTAAACAAGCAGTTTATAAACAAGGTTTCAAGGCTTGATATTTAAAAACCATAATAATACATGAAAATAAAGCAAATAATAATGCATTAACAATAATGTAATTACTCCTACTAAATATGAATGCAAATTTTATTGACTCAGAAATGATCACCTTTATGAAAATTATGTGCCCAAAGGTAACTGTCCCAAAAAGCAAAAGTAGGGCTGGGTGGCATGCCTGAAAATTGTAACATGACATAAGATTATCATGTTTCTGTTGTGAGTTTTCTGTTTTGGGCATGCTTCCCATGACTCACGTTCCCTTCCAGCTGTTTGTTCCGTGTTGTTCCTACTTATTGTTTCATGTATTTTAGCCCCAGTTTTTGTTACTGCTAGTGGTCGGGTCATTGTCTTATGACGTTGTTTTTGCTGTCTACCGTAGTACGCTATCCTGTCCCCAGAGTCCCATCATTTTCCTGTCGCTGTTTCCAGTGAGTTGGAGTTCTGCCTCGAGTTTTTACCCTTGTTTTTGCCCTTGTTGGACTTCGCAGCTGAGTGTTGTTAAACCATTTATTTTGAACACATCACCTTGCGGCTTTCCCTGCATTTTTTGGATCCACCTTTTCCTACACACCTCGCCAACATGCCGCACAATCATGACAGTGCTTTTC